>NC_142936.1:29318179-29413179 GCF_046866305.1 Octopus bimaculoides | reverse complement strand
CGATTAAGAGCCCTATCTCCTCGCTGATGGTACACCCACCCTCCCACCCCCTCCACCGGAAGTGCATTCCTCTGTCATCCTGTCATCCTCGGCTGTCTCCCGGAACCCATCTAGTGGCCTTGGCCATCCTCTCCCCTACCTTTGGGTAGCGCATTAAGTTTGAGTAATGTTTGCAGGTTGTAGGTACTGTTTTGCTTATGAATTCTTCCAATTGCAAGTTTTCTTTTCAGGTACACGACACTGCTTTCCCCCTTCCCAGGCTACAGGCCCACACCCCCAACACCCATACTGTTAGGATTGGCACTCTCAACGTCGGCACGCTGAAAGGTAGATCTGGTGAAATTGTTGAGATGCTTGAACGGAGACGCGTAGATATGTGCTACATCCAGGAAGTAAGATGGAGAGGAGGTTCTGCGAGGTTCCTCACAGGCAAAGAACACAGGTACAAGATTTTCTGGGCAGGGAACACTGACGGGGTCGGGGGCGTAGGAATACTTCTAGCGGAGAAATGGGTGGATAAGGTAATCGAGGTCGTTAGAGTAAGTGACAGAGTACTTAAGATCAGACTAGTGCTTCATCATAGATTAGCTACTGTCATCTCAGCCTATGCACCTCAACCGGGGCTACCAGATGGTCTGAAAGACCAATTCTATGACACCCTCTTGCAAACTACCTCGTCGACGAGTGACAGGGACCTTCTCTTTGTGGCTGGAGACTTCAATGGTCATGTCGGAGGTCGTGCTGGAGGCTTCCATGGCATACATGGAGGCTATGGCTTCGGTTCCCGCAACGAGGAGGGAACCAGACTGCTGGAGTTCTGTGACTGTGATGCAACTGATCTTATGGTCTGCAATACCAACTTCAGGAAACCTGCCAGTCACCTAGTCACCTACCGCTCCGGCAGAAACTCTAGCCAAATCGACTACATCCTCGCCAGAAATAGGGAAAGAGGGCGGCTTATAAATGCCAAAACCTACCCTGGCGAAGAATGTACCCCACAACATAGATTAGTAGTTAGCGACTTTGGGATCAAGGCAAAATGGGTGCTAGAATTAGACAGGCTTGGAGGAGAAGGGTGTGGAAGCTTAAAGACCCTGCAAATGGACAGAGACTTAGAGACAAGTTACTTGAAGCATTTAACGAAACAGAAGGGGATATAGCATCATACAATGTGGAAGACAATTGGAGATTTCTGCGGGACAACCTGTTGAAAGCCACCGACCAGATTTGTGGGTGGTGTAAGGTCCCCTCCCGACCCAGAGTAACGTGGTGGTGGAACAAGGAGGTAGACAGGGCTATTAGACAAAAGAAACAGGCTTGGAAGGACTGGAAGAACGGTGGTAGCAGGGAATTGTACCAATGTGCCAGAAGGGAGGCTAGGCGACAGGTTTATTTAGCCAGAGGGGAAGCAGATAAGAAAAGATTTGCCAATGTTCTGCGCCGTGAGGACCAAAGACTCGAGGTATTTCGTGTTGCAAGACAGTGTAGGAGAGAGAATAGTGATGTTGTAGGAGAGAAATGTGTTCGCATGGATGATGGTACGCTTGCACTAAATGAGGATGCAAAGAAAGAGGTCTGGAGATGCCACTACGATAGATTGCTTAATAAAGAGAATGAATGGGAGGAAGAGAGCCTGCCGTATGTCGACCCAATAGAGGGACCAGCTATCCGAGTTCATAGTACTGGGGTAGATAAAGCAATTAAGAGTATGAAGACCGGGAAAGCCCCCGGCCCATCAGGAATCACTGCAGAGATGCTCAAAATATCTGGCAGTGTTGGCTATAGCCTAATCACCCGTATTACGAACCAGGTGATACACGAAGGAGTCATACCCAATGACTGGTGTAGCAGCATCATAGTCAACTGCTACAAAGGTAAAGGTGACGCTTTAGATACAAATAATTACAGAGGCATCAAGCTGTTAGATCAGGTTATGAAAGTTACAGAGAGGGTCATAGCCCAACTAATTAGGGAGTGAATCAATTTAGATGAGATGCAGTTTGGGTTCGTGCCAGGTAAAAGCACTACTGATGCCTTATTTCTAGTGAGACAGCTGCAGGAGAAATACCTAGCTAAGGATAAACCTCTGTACCTGGCTTTCGTTGACATGGAGAAAGCCTTTGACAGGGTGCCCCGATCCCTTATCTGGTGGTCAATGAGGAAACTTGGGATAGAAGAATGGTTAGTGAGAGCTGTGCGAGCCATGTACAGAGATGCTGCCAGTAAGGTGAGGGTTGGAAATGAGTACAGCAATGAATTCCGGGTAGAGGTAGGGGTCCACCAAGGTTCCGTCCTCAGCCCCCTCTTATTTATCATAGTCCTCCAGGCAATCACAGAGGAGTTCAAGACAGGTTGCCCCTGGGAGCTCCTCTATGCTGATGACCTTGCCCTAGTTGCGGAGTCACTATCAGAACTAGAGGAGAAGTTTCAGGTGTGGAAGCAAGGTCTAGAATTGAAGGGCCTTAGAGTCAACCCAGCTAAAACCAAAATCCTAATAAGTAGGAAGGTAGATAAAACACAAACCCCTTCAGGTAGATGGCCCTGCTCAGTATGTAGAAAAGGAGTAGGTAGTAACTCTATAAGATGTACCCGGTGCAAGCTATGGACACATAAGAGGTGCAGCAACATCAAAGGCAGGTTAACTAGCAAGTTAGTTTTTGTTTGGGGCAGATGTTCAGGTGCAATAAAGATTGTAAACAAACAGGAAACAACTTCTATCTCATTCCAGGGTGAAAAACTAGAGGTAGTCGATAGCTTCCGCTATCTGGGCGACCAAGTTAGTAGTGGGGGTGGGTGCGCTGAAAGTGTAGCTGCTAGAATAAGAATAGCCTGGGCAAAGTTTAGAGAGCTCTTACCCCTGCTGGCGACAAAGGGACTCTCACTCAGAGTAAAAGGCAGACTGTATGACGTATGCGTACGAACAGCCATGCTACATGGCAGTGAAACATGGGCTGTAACTGCTGAGGACATACGTAAGCTCGCAAGGAATGAAGCCAGTATGCTCCGTTGGATGTGTAATGTCAATGTGAATACCGGTCAGAGTGTAAGTATCTTGAGAGAAAAGCTGAACATTAGAAGCATCAGTTGTGGTTTGCAAGAGAGACGATTGCGCTGGTATGGACATGTGGTGAGAATGGATGAGGATAGCTGCGTGAAAAAGTGCCACACCCTAACAGTTGAGGGAACCCGTGGAAGAGGTAGGCCCAGGAAGACCTGGGCTGAGGTGGTGAGGCAAGACCTTCGTACATTGGGCCTCACTGAGGCGATGACTACTGACCGAGATCTTTGGAAATGTGCTGTGCGTGAGAAGACCCGGCAAGCCAAGTAAGATCGTTGCCAGTGCCCCTGGACTGGCTCTTGTGCGGGTGGCACATGAGATGCACCATTTTGAGCGTGGCCGTTGCCAGTACCGCCTGACTGGCTCCCGTAGGATTTTCGAGTGAGATCGTTGCCAGTGTCCCTGGACTGGCTTGTGCGGGTGGCACATAAAAGACACCATTTCGAGCGTGGCCGTTTTCGTGTGGGTGACACGTAAAAGCACCCACTACACTCTCTGAGTGGTTGGCGTTAGGAAGAGCATCCAGCTGTAGAAACTCTGCCAAATTAGATTGGAGCCTGGTGTTGCCATCCGGTTTCACCAGTCCTCAGTCAAATCGTCCAACCCATGCTAGCATGGAAAGCGGACGTTAAACGATGATGATGATGATGATGATGATGTATGCAAACATACATACAATCATCATCATCATCCTTTTTGCTATCAAGACTTGATATTTAAAAAGCCTTAATGACTTTAAACGCTCTTGTTTTATTTTCCCCACTTCCTCTCGCTAATCAGTAAGTTAAGAGATATATGCCTATGTCTGTCTCCATGGTTCTCTCTCTGCTGTGTCCGCATCTGTCTGTATGTGTATATCTATGTGTCTATAATGTATTTATATATGTGTGTGCATATATCTATATATATACATGTGTGTATATAAGACACAGATAAGGAAATAATTTATTCTCCAACACAGAATAATGCTAACAGAAGAGCAGGAACAGGATAAAATATAAGGAAATTTCCTTATCTGTATCTTTCAATACATCTCAACCCTTCGGAAGCAAATTCTATTTACTTTCATCATAGTTTGAATTTAACATCAGCGTCTTATAAGCTAGATTTATAAGCTCAAAAATTGCAGATTAATTTGCCAGTGAGCAGTTCAGTAAAGCACTATGACTGGTAATCACAGGGATGTGAGTTCATCTCACATGGCTGACCATTGGCAAATTTTTCTGCAAAATATGGATATTTTATCCTGTTCCTGCTATTCTGTTAGCATATTCTGCGTTCGAGAATAAATTATTTCCTTAGTTAATCAGGTGAAACACGAAGGAGTCATACCCAATGACTGGTGTAGCAGCATCATAGTCAACTGCTACAAAGGTAAAGGTGACGCTTTAGACACAAACAATTACAGAGGTATCAAGTTCTTGGACCAGGTAATGAAGGTCACCAAGAGGCTCATAGCCCAACTAATTAGGGAGAGAGTCAGTTGAGATGGGATGCAGTTTGGGTTCGTTCCAGGGAAAAGCACCACTGATGCTATATTTCAGGTAAGACAGCTGCAGGAGAAATACCTAGCCAAAGATAAACCTCTGTACTTGGTTGACATGGGAAAAGCCTTTGACAGGGTCCCCCGCTCCCTTATCTGGTGGTCAATGAAGAAACTAGGGATAGATGAGTGGTTAGTGAGAGCTGTGCAAGGCATGTACAGAGACGCCGTCAGTAAGGTGAGGGTTGACAACTAGTACAGTGAAGAATTCCGGGTAGAGGTAGGGGTCCACGAAGGTTCAGTCCACAGCTTCCTCCTATTTATCATAGTCCTCCAGGAATTCAAGATGGGATGCCTCTGGGAGCTCCTCTATGCTGATGACCTTGCTCTAATTGCTGAGTCACTATCAGAACTAGAGGAGAAGTTTCAGGTGTGGAAGGAAGGACTAGAATCGAAGGGCCTTAGAGTCAACCTAGCCAAAACCAAAGTCCTAATAAGCAGGAAGGTAGACAAAACACAAACCCCTTCAGGTAGATAGCCTTGCTCGATCTGTAGAAAAGGCATAGGTAGAAACTCTATAAGATGTACCCAGTGTAAGCTATGGACACATAAGAGGTGCAGCAATATCAAAGGAAAGCTAACTAGCAAGATAGTTTGTGTATGTGGCAGATGCTCAGGAGCAATAAACACTGAAAATGTGCAGAAAACAACCTTTGCCACACTCCAGGGAAAAAAACTAGAAGTAGTTGATAGCTTCCGCTACCTAGGTAACCAAGTCAGTAGCAGGGGAGGGTGCGCTGAAAGTGTAGCTGCTAGAATAAGAATATCCTGGGTAAAATTTAGAGAGCTCTTACCTCTGCTGGTGACAAAGGGCCTCTCACTCAGAGTAAAAGGCAGACTGTATGACGCATGTGTACGAACAGCCATGTTATATGGCAGTGAAACATGGGCCGTGACTGCTGAGAACATGCATAAGCTCGCAAGAAACGAAGCCAGGTATGCTCCGATGGATGTGTAATGTCAGTGTGCATACTCGACAGAGTGTAAGTACCTTGAGAGAAAAGTTAGACCTAAGAAACATCAGTGGTGGTGTGCAAGAGAGACGATTGCGCAGGTATGGACATGTGACAAGAATGGATGAGGATAGCTGTTTGAAAAAGTGCCACACCCTAGCAGTTGAAGGAACCTGTGGAAGAGGTAGACCCAGGAAGACCTGGGATGAGGTAGTGAAGTACGACCTTCAAACTTTAGGCTTTACCGAGGCAATGACTAGTGACAGGGACCTTTGGAAATATGCAGTATGTGAGAAAACCCAGCAAGCCAAGTGAGAGCATAATCTGTGACCTCTGCCAGAAGTGTAGCCAGTTCACTTATTCGTATCTTTACTTCATTGGACACTAAACTCTGCTTGCGAAGACCTGTCGAGGCAAGTGAATTTGAAATCTGAAATCGAAATCGAACCGAATCCAACGACTGGCACCCATGCCAACCTCTCCTTCATTAGACACTAAACTCTGCTTGCGAAGACCTGTTGGGGCAAGTGAAATCGAAATCGTAATTGAACCATACTCGATGACTGGCACCTGCACCAGTGGAGCACTAACAGCACTGTCCGAGCGTGTTCATTGCCAGAGCAGCTGTCTGGCTTTCCGTGCTAGTGGCCCGTAAATAGTACCATTTGAACATAATCATTACCAGCGTCGCCTTCTAGCACTTGTGCTTTGGCACGTTAGAAAATCATTTGAGCGAGGTCGTTGCCTGTGGAAAGCCACAGAAACCATGTCAATGCTGGTGATGACTGTGTGTATGTGCGTATGTGTGCAATACATATTACAGTAATGTTATTACATATGTTGCATATATTGCATGAAATGCATAAATTAATATGTGGTATGGAATAAACAACATTTATTTATGGAAACATTTGTAACATCAGTTTGACTTCTCTTTTTTTAAATTAAATTATATATGTGTGCGTGTGTATGCATACACATACACACGTTTGTATATATGTGTATTACTGTAATAAATAGCAGTGAGAAAAAAAACAGAAAATAGAGGCTGACCTTTTCTTTGTTGGAATTGTGTCTGTGGCAGGTAATATAAACTGGGTATGGCCAGTCACTGGTCTCAAAGATAACCCCAGCAGCATGAGCGCAAGTAATGTGGAAAGACAATGTACATCGTCCATATGAACACTGTGCACAACTTCCATGAGTACCATCTGACTTGGCTTTAGGATGACAGTAGCAGCATTTCTGAAAGGTCAAAATTAAACTAAATTTATCTCCAGTTTATACAAACTATTTAATTATGTGATCAACAGATAAGTTTAAATATTAATTTAAATAGTGTAACCTGATCTTACTGTAGCTAAACTTTTCGATCATCACAGGAGAGCGAAGTCTTTTCCCACCGCCACCCAATAAGTCAAGCAAACAGAAAGAAAAACAGTTCAAGAATATAACACAATATCACTACAAATGAGGTTTGAACTCTTGGTCAATAGGCTAACAAATTAAATTCACAACTACTTTGCCTCTGAAATTGGCTGGAATAGTTATTCTGGAAATGGATTATTGCTGATTCTACTGATGTGCCACTTCCATCATTATCATCATTTAGCATCCATGTTCCATGCTGGCATAGGTTGTAACATTTTTTACTAGAAACGATTTGATATACAAAAGTTTCTATTACCAATTCTGTGAAAGCAATTATAAAGTGAACAGGTGGAAAAAGGAAAGAGAGACTGTGTTGATTTTCAAACAGTGGCAGAAGAACAGAAATATAAATTAGAGAAGAACAAAACCAGTAAGATTATTGATAACAATCTACTGACTGAGTGATATAGATGGCCAACTATGAGCAAATCCTACTACTGGAACAAGACAAAAAAGATTTAGGTATATTGTGGTAATTAAATAATTAATCATCAATAGAAATTTCATGTGTGTTTTGGTACTATGGTCATTTTTTTTATAGCGTAGTCAGAGAAGTAAGGGCAGTGCTCATGACATTTGTTAGACCTCTGAGACTAGTGTTGGCAAGGAAGGAAGAAATTTCATATTTATGATTATGAAAACAATGAATTTAAATTGAAAGATGAAGTTGTTCTTAATAGGTTGACCTGAATCTATAGTAGAAGAAACTTGTTCAAGGTGTAATACAGTGAGATTGAACCTGGAACTACATTGATTGCATAATTTAACTGCATGGCCACGTCAGATATTACAACAAAATAGATACACCATAAAATCATGGTTTAAGAGAAATTGAGAAAAAGAAGTTATTTCTATTTATAAATTTTCTCATTTCTATCAGTCATCTAGAATAACTTAACATTTCAATTTGTCTCATGAAAACATATATGAAAACCATTTACCAAGCTATGGCTTCAATGCAGTATATATTCCAGTAACCATTTCCTATAGAACATGGCCATGTAGACAAAAGGAAAAAAAGAATAGGAGTTATTGCTGCTTCACCCCAGATTGGCCCTGATCAAGCAAACCTGCCAATTGTGACGACCCCATCTTTCTTTCAGATATAAAGTATCCAGAACTATATCACCCAAACATCCTTCCTGAGGATATGGTAGGAGGAAGCTTTTGTTGTTATTTCTAGAAGAAAAATTAATGAGAAACTATATACAACATACTTACCAGTTTGGCCCTTTTGGGAGACATTTTCGACATATCAATGGGTTCACGTGCATCAATGTCCCGAAAAGAGACATCTGGCAGAGAAATTGCACAGACTAAGTGACACCAGCGACCATCAGTCGTGAGTTTCAAAGCTCCCCCACGCAAGCAACATAAACTGCATTCCTGAAGAAGACACAATATAGTAAGATGATTAACAAAAACAATACAAGGTTTCCAGTACAAGAAAAGAAAGCATCTTTAAAAATAAAAATGTTCATATAAGCTTTTTTATCACATCATCATCACAACTATCATTATCTATTTAATCCTTATGTTACTGTATTTCCAACTAAAACATGTAAATTATGCTTCTTATAGTGCAACTTGAAGTAGATAAAGCTATAAAATCTAGTATATTGGCTAGACAGCCTTCAACTTTTTTATTATCCAAGGGTTTTTTTCTTAACCCAATATTCTACATGCTAATATTAATAGCTTTATCTACTATGAGTTTCACTGTTAAAAACATTGTTTATTTTGTATCTCTTGAAGTGTCTGAATTCTTATAATGTAAACACGTCTTATGTGTTTCAGTTAAATTCTAAAATAATCATGAATTAAGACGTGTAAAACAAATGTAACATTTTTTTTTTTTAGTAATATATTCAAGGAGTGTTTTGAATACAACTTAATAGGTTTTCTTCTTTTCCTCATAAATCCGTTAAGAAATTTGTTTCAATATTGCTCTAATTACAAGTGAACCAGGTAAAATAGGGAATTTGAAGTTGATTAAATTTTGTTTAGCTATAACCATGTAAAATGAGTTATTAGCCAATATTATAGTACAGTTATACTACTAGTTCTATTACTAATAAGTTCACTTACTATGCTCTGCTAGGGAAACATTTACAGAATTGATTTGTTTCTTGCAAGATATCACATGAACACAACTAATGATACCTAATCAATGAACCATATTAATCCTTTCAAATATACAAAACTTTGTTTAACTTCAATTTAACTTCAATTTTTGGTTATTTCAAAAACATGCAAGTTTAAATCATAAATACATAATCATACAACTCCTTAAAATTACAGGCCTTGTGCCAGAATTTGAAACCATTTTCATCATCATCATCTTAATTTATTGTGATATTAATATCAAGTCTGCACAGAGCAATAACTAATTTCATTGAATAATGAGCAAGTTCAAATCTTGTCAGTCAGCTTCAATATAGCACTATATCCCACCAACCGCCTGCAGAAACTATTTACTATATACAATTCAATAGACTACAGCTACTCCAACACTTCATCTGTGTCTATATGTGTGTAATGCAATGGAAATTTAAACAGAGTCAAGCGGTACACCAAAACCTAAGTAGCAAAGTGGGTCTTTTCAATGAGTATCTTTCATATAATGAAACGCAATGTGTTTCCCCTAGAGGGAAAGAAGAGTAAAAGAACAGATGGAGTGGGAGCGGGTGACAGTCACAAATGCTAAAGCAGGTAATATCATTTAGAGGCTCTGATAGTTTAGTCAAAATAAGCTGCAAATTTTTATTGTAAATTGTACTTACTTTACTATTTCACTCTCTCACACACACACAAATATATATATATATATATATATATATATATATATATATATATATATCTTCTTAATATATAAAATCTGTTCTGTCTGTTTGTTTGTGCACTTATAACTCGAGTATTGTTCATCCGATCATGCTGAAATTTTAAACATGGATACATGGGGCATGCCGTAATCTAAAAGGATTTTCAAAATTGTTAGTTTCAAAGTGAGAATCGCTATTTTTGTAATCTTTATGTTCTGTTTGTTCTGTCATTAAAACAACCAGTTGCTCAGATGGCTGGCACATACCATTTCACTAGCAGCAAGGGGAGTGTAGGATGACAGTCTGCCAAAACCGTCACTATGCTGTCTCTCTTAATCTTTAGTTACAGTTTCTCATTCAAACTACATAATAGGCAGAATTGTTGGATTAAGACAGTAGGGTATTTTGAGGGAGATTTGGCTGCTATTTCTACCAGGTCTAGCTACCATGTAGAGGTCTCCCTCATTGGCTTATACATACATATATAACATAAATAAAATACTTAAAGCAACAGGCATCAAATGCAAAAGCCAGGGTCCATGCAGTGTCATGGGCCAAAAAAATTTCCAACTTCTTGCCTAATGCGAGCCCAGAGCAATCTGTTATCTCTTACACTATTTCAGTATTACGTCTGTATTGTAATGTGAGATATTGTCCTATATATTATATATTTCTTAGGCTTTCCAAAACCGAATTACAGATTTTGACGTATGGGGTGTCAAAAGTTTCAGTACTATTTTGGCTACAAATTAAACTTAATTTCCATTCACATATTTGCATTTCAAAAATTTAATAAATCTTTTCCATAAATCAATTATCATAAAAATTTTATATGATGACGTCACATTTTCTGCATGTGTGTGTACCTTAAAAGACATCAATCATCACGACACACACCTTCATTCACTCACTCACTCTATCTCTCTTTCTCTCTCACATACACACGCACAAGTACATACGCACGCGCACACACGCACGCACGCACACACACACACACGCACACACACACACACACACATTCATTTCATATAGACGTACATACATCTTTCACTTTCTTTCTCTGTTCTTTTCGCTTTCTCTTCTTTCAATTTCTGCTCTCTTCAAATAAAATTTTTAAGGGTACAACTGCTTACTAAAATAGAGATTAATGTATAATTTCTTTCTATGTTCATAATTTCTTGTTTACAATATTGGAAAAAATATGCCACCAAAGAAAAAACGTAATCTGTCCAGAAACAAGTATAAAGCAAGGAGGACTATAGAAAACTGAAGGTGAGAGTCTGAAGAGAGAAGCTAGATGAGATTTTCTCAAGATCAGCAAATGCATGTTGCAGTACTTAATGCTGGATCATTAAATCAATGTTTTAATGATTAGACAGAGGTCCAATAGAATAGCTCTCAGAAACAGACTACGTACAAATTTGTTCTTCACAACTCCTGAAGCTGTTTCCAGATATGATCCATCCCATTCTTATAAAATAATAACTCTGTCCAAATTGGTGTGCTAAACACAAATTGTCTTTTCTGTAGAGCTTTAAAATTATTTTCCAAATGAAACAAATGGTATGTGCTGCTCAGGCAGTCAGGTAACATTGCCAGCACTACCAGCTCCTCAACCGCTTATGGATCTTCTAGAAGGCATTTCCATCCTGTCAAAGGATTTTCTGAACAATATCAGACAATACAACTCTGCAATTGACATCGTTTGGTGCGTCTAAGAAGATAGACAAACATGAATTTATGACGACGTCAAAGTTCAAGGACAAGTCTATCACCTCATTGGTTCCCTGTTACCTGCAAATGAACAACCACAGTTCCTCCAAATTTATTTTATGAATGATGTAGGACAACAAACCCAAAGGAAGTGTCAACATTTCAGATGATGGGTCATGTTAGACACAGCGCCGACTGCTGCAAAAGAGAGTATATCCAATGACAGCTTTTCAGTGAATTCAAAAATCACATAACCCCCAAAGGTTAGGGCCTGAAATACTCCAAACGGATGCATAGCATGTTGCTTAGTCGAATTAGCCCACAAACATTTACCCCACAAATATTTTGTTGTCAATGCTGCACTTTCCCAACTGTAATATATTATATACAAACTATGCTGTTTTAATCTCAAGCAATGCCAGGTGTCTCTGCTCATAATATATAAAACCCATTCTGTCTGTCTGTCTGTTTATAACTTAATTATTGTTCATCCGATCGCGCTGAAATTTTAAACATAGATACATGAGAGAGAGGGGCATTCCATAATCTAAAAAGATTTTCAAAATAGTTAGTCTCAAGGTGAGAATCACTATTTTTGTAATCTTTTTGTCCTGTTTGTTCTGCCATTAAAATCAACCAGTTGCTCAGACATCCGGCACATGCCATTTCGCTAGCAACAAGGGGAGTACAGGATGACAGTCAGCCAAAACTGTCGCTATGCTGTCTCTCTTATGACGTCCAATTCCACTTGAAGTTGTATATATATATTGTGTTATGATTCGTTATCAATCAATTATCCTTATTGAGAAGAAACAGTCAAAAGTAACCACCACATAGAATCACCAAACATCTCCACTACTTCCAAGTTAACCCTTTTCACCTTTACAGCTGACATGAAAAGCTATGCAAAAAAGAGAAAAAAATTGACTGCTATTAAAACGCATAAAATTTTGTCTGGCAAGGATCACAGGATAGTTTAACTGACTTCTGCATTTCTGTGACATACGTTAAAAACTATGGCTTTTAAGTTCAACATAAAATTTATGTCTAGCTTTTCAAAAACTAGCATTGAATTTTTGGACACAAAGCGAAGTTTTCTGGAGGTAGAATAGTGACAGAGTTTTGCAAGCCCACGTCATCCTACATTTACCTCCACTGCTGCTCTGATCATCCACATCATATAATTCAGTCAAATTTTAAATCCAAGTCTTTGAGGATAAAATGGATTTGTATTGATATAGGGGATTACTGGAAACATGCAAATGCTTTTGTACACCATTATGTCAAACACGGTTACATTGAATCCTGATTAAAAGATATTGCAAATGACATAGCTAAGATTAGCAAGGAAATCAAACTTTCACGCATAATTTTAGCAAACAAAGTACAATATATGACAGAATTCCTTTAGTGATTAACTGGCATTTTAAATGAGATAGAAATTAATAACAATAATAATAATCTTTCTAAATTTGAGGAGGTGCAAGTTGATCACATTGACCTTGGTGCTCAGGTTAGGTGAGGTTAGTGCTGATGTCATTCAGCTTAAAGTTTTCCAAAGCAATTATTGTTGGCTGAGGCAAAGTTCCAGACAGTTCCACTTTTGAGGAGGTAGATTTAGAGGAAATGTTGAATACATGAAAATAGATATTAGTTGTGTTTTGGAAAGATTTAATAGACATTTTTATACTTACGGCAGAAAAAGCCTTCTTTTTACAACGTTGACACTTCCAAATGGCAGTTTCTTTAGCGCCATAGCAACCTAAATAATTAAAGTGAGAATAATTACACAATGATGCAAAACCACAAATCAGATGAGGATGGTGAAACACAGTATATGACTGGTTGTATATTTTATGAATCTTAAAAGGATACATGGATTTGAATTGAAAATGTTAAGAGAGATGAAACTAAACATTTAGTCTAATGTTCTGCCATTTCTGCCTCTAAATCACATTTAATAATGGTTTATAAAATAGTTAGCTGGATTTGAAGAACAAAGAACCATTACTAAATAAATACCACAGGTATTTTGTAAATAATTTTATTGATTCTGTCATTAACATCGAGGTAGGTGTGATTATCACTGCATGGTTCACTCTACAACCATGTGGTTTTGGGTTCAATCTCACTGTGTGGCACTGCAGGTAAGTGTCTTCTACTATACACCTTGTGAATGAATTTGGTAGATGGAAACTGAAAGAAGCACATCGTGTGTGTGTGTGTGTGCATGCATGTGTATAGCTATGTGTGCATGCATGTATGTATATGTCTGTGTGCATATATTATATGCATAGGTCTATTTACATTTGCACTCTGTAGAAAATCATAAGGTTTGAGCAATACTGTTGTCATTTCTTCAACAAATCATTTGCTTCAAAACACCAGAAATTTTTAAATAAAAGAGATCCCTTACTTGAAAACAGGTAAGGCTGTAAAACAATACTTTGATAATATATTTGTCAAACCCATCTAGTATGGAAAAACAGGTATATAATGAATGAGTGAACAAAAGTAATAATAATAGATTTCTAACATAGGTAGAAAGTCTCAAATATAGAGGAAGGAGTATAGTGGATTTAAATGACTCCAACTCTTGACTGATATTGATTTTTAACAACTCTGCAAAGACCAAAGACTAACTATTGCACCCAATGAGATAATGTTAATAACACTAAAGGACAAAGTATGGATGTGAGAATCGTCTTTCCATCCTCACTACCATCTCCACTTATCTCTATATGCAGATGGCAATGAATACTATTAGTTATGGTAAACAGTCCCCCTTTTTTTCAGCAGAGCAGTTAAGAACAGGGAAAAAAGGAAGAAAGAAATGAGTTAGAAATAGCAAGGTGATAAAATCTGGCCCAAATAGAAACTCTGTTTTCAAGTGCTAATAGAGAGCAACTACTAAACATTACTCACTTGCATGAACACAAACTTTGCAAAGCTGACATATTAGAAGCTTGCTCCAGGATTCATCATCAAAAACAGTTCCATTTTCTTCTGGTCGTGGATTCTCAGAGCTAATTGCAAAACATATTTCTGGTATCACAGGCAAACTTTGATCTGGCAAGGATCCAGTGGACTTTCCAGTTTTTTTGTCTGTTTTTTTAAGCAAAATAGATTCTCCCTCACTGTCAAACTGGGAACAAAACAAACAAAAAAATTGTATTGCAGAAAAAATTATTTTGAAAATTTAGAAAGGAAAACACAACTATTTTATGTTGTTTCGTTAAAAATCATTAGAGTGATAGTTAATAAAGTAGTCAATAATGTCAGTGATTTGGAAATTTACTTCTTAATGAACATGGTTTCACACTTAAAAGTGAAGTTACATTAGAAATGCTCTACAGAAAAACATGTATATTGTGTTTATAATCATACCTCCTCAAATCACACAAAATACATGCATACTTATATCATGATCATCTTCATTATTTAACATAATTAACAGTTGTCTTCCATGAGGCATGAGGTAGATAGTTCAACAGGATCCAAAAAACCAGGAGACTGCATCATGCTACAATATCTTCTTTGACAGAATTTCTATGATGGGTGCTCTTCCTAATGCCAACCACTTTACAGAGTGTACTGGGTACTTTTTCATGGTACCAGCACTAGTGAGGTCACTAAGTAACTCACAAAAGTTATCTCCTCAATTGAATGAGGTGTAGATGTTGAGAGGTTAAAATATGACAGAGGAACAAGTGTCTTGCATGTCATTGGGTACAACACATTCCTGTACAAAACGATTGAATATATGGCTAACTAGGCTATATCTCACTCTACCAGATATTTTAAGAATCTCAGCAGTAAGTCCTGATGAACCATCGGTTTTCCATGTTTTCATATCCTTAACTATCATAATGCTGTCAACTAGAATGGCTGGTTTACATTAGGAAGACTCTTTCTGTCATGCATTCTCCATATTTAATAGTCTTTCATAGAAGCATTTTCATGCCTCTTTTCTTAAAGAATCAGGAAGTGCAAGTGTACCACTATTCATCCATATACACTTCTTTCCAACAACGTCTCTATTTTCTCTGATACACTGTCATACAACCCAGAACACTTCATGCCTCTTATCCTTGCTTTCTGCTCCTTTCTTTACTAAGTAAACTTATCACCTAGCTTCCCTTCTGGTATAATATTCAGTTATTCTTATTCTTCCAATCTTTTCAAGCCTGTCACTTCACTTTTATGGCTCTATCTACTTCATTGTTCCACCACTTCATCATCCGAGGCGAACCACAGTTTTGGTTTGTAACCTTCAGTATCTCCTACTCCATTTCATCAAATACTTTAACTAGCATTTCTGGCAGTACTCTCTCTCTCTCTCTCTCTCTCACTCACTCACTCACTCAGGTGTGTGTGTGTGTATTTGGTGAAATACATTGGTATTCAGTATAGGAACATTTATAATCCTTAGCTTCATAATAATGGCTCTTCATTCAGGTATAAAATAGCTGCTGATAATCAGAGATCAGGCCAGCCAACTTTTAGTGTACCTGTAGAATTTTATAATGTTTCATCTCCAATGATGGGGTAAATAATTAAAAAAAAGATAATCTTATAACAATACATCTCAGACATTTCATTAAATGCTTTTATGGAACATTTATCTGTATATGCAAGCTATGTTTAATATCAGCATGAAACATCTGATAACCAAAGCTTAAGGAGTGAAAAGGCAGAAAGAGTAGCAAACCAAACTAAATGCCATGTGGTGTGACCTTATGTTTCAAGTTTATATTTTGTCTTGGTGAACATAGCCTTACAACCATCTAGTACCAGTCATGTACTCAGGTCAACTGAACTGACTATACCTTTCTCGTATAAATTTGTAACTTTGTACACAAAGAAATAAATATCAGGCTTAACAATACTTCTAAGTAAAATGAATAGATCCTTGTAGTCACTCCACAAACACTTAAACCCTTCAAGAAATCCTGAGACAGATTCAATACAATGTGGGTGATAATTCTGGTCCTTCTAATTACAGATATAGAATCCATCTGACATGCATCCATACATTTTCTGGCAACTCAGAAAGTTTGAGTTGACTTAAGGTTATGACAGCAAACACTCACTCAAGATTCTGCAAAGTGAGATCAAATCTGAAACCTGAGGAGTGCAAAGTGAACTTCTTAACTTCTGATAACAATTAAGACCACCCCACAGTTTCAACTTTATTCTTAATCTCTAGATACACCATATCAGTGTCAACAAACCAACATCTTCACTTTGTATTTGATGTTGTAGTTGTTTCATTTTACTTACATTATTAATGTTGTTTAGGCAAACATGAGTGGGTGATGTCTGTCTAAACATCATCAGTAATGTAAGTGAAATGAACCAGCTAATCATCATTAATATGGATATATCTGATCACAAAAATTGTCAAACCATTGATTATATTGAAATATAAATCCACTATGATTGATTTGTTTATCCCTTCTGCTTATCTCATTTTCCAGAGTCTTAAACCCATTTCATGTTCTTCAATTATCAAATTTACACAGAGATACACACAGGAGAGCTTCTATATGGCTACTCAAACCTGCTACAAACACCAGGATGGTCATGGCTGGAACGCTTTTGATCATAGGTTCAGAGCTGACATGGGGATAAACAACAACGCACACAGCATATAAACGAGAAAGTCATAAAACAAGTCAGAATGTGTGAAGAGACAAGATACATACCTCAACAGGAGTGAACAGGGAACACACTGAACAACGAGGCTCCAGTTTTGATACTGCAACATTGAACTGAATCTCAGCTTTTAGGCTGGTAGGGGCATCATGCCAAAGGTTCAGAAAAGGTTTAGCCCACTTTTCATTAATCTCACAGCTCTCCCCTGAACCACTTGTGGCTATCAAATATATAAGTAGGTACAAAAAATAAACTGGTGATGATGATGACAATAATGATAATGACCATAGCGTTGATGATGATAACGATAATAACAATTCCTTTATCTAGAGTTAGTGCACTGGGGGCCAACACAGTACCTTACTGGTACATATTTTACCATTGTCAAGTTAAATTCCAACAAAGATGACTGTAAATGTAATAAAACATTTAGTCTGATAATCTGCTGTCTCAGACATAATAAACTCTCACACCATCTGGTGTCAGTGTTTATTATGATCACTACTGATCACTATCGCTACTGCTTACTACACTACTCTACTTCTCTAGTTCCTAACATGTATTCTATTGACATCTGTTCAGGTTTTTCACTGTTGATACACAAACATTATTCTCAACAAACTGATATACAAAATGTTGCTACTTGGGAATCTATCAAATGGCCTAACACTTTAACATTACTCTGACCGTCACTAACAACTAACACTAAGGAAACTAGAAAGCCTATGCAATTGTTCAACCTGTCAGAAATAACAGCCCAATCTCCCTCAAATCACACCTTGCTATCTTAAGGAAAAAAAGAGGTACATAGGATACTATCTAGATAAACTACATATGAACAGACAGGACAGTCACAGTTAGAATGCGTCTGATCACAAATTTGCTTGATCATAGCTAAGCTGAAGCTAAAAGACAACAATAATTGGCACAATATAAGTTACTCCTCTTTACAAAGTTTGGGGTATGGGGATTTAATACTTTGCAGAAGCAGCTTGAAGAGTGAAAATGATCAAGCAGAACAGACAAGAGTGAGATCAGTGGTTTTTATTATGTCAACAACACTACAGTGTGCTGCATTCATCATGGACTTAGTTTACCTAACTATCAAACCAATCCTCTGATTGTTTTTTTTTTAAATCTGAAGATATTCACAGAGTCCTAAACTCTCATTTCATATTATTGTAAATATGGTGAGTACCTTGTTACTTTATAATACTGAATTCAAAGTTTTGAAAAGGAGAAGTTCTGCAAAGCCAACTTGCTATCGGTACACATGTAGTGAAACCTCTCTTTCGGGTATTCATTTACAAATGATAACGTAGCGGCTAACAGCTAACTTTCAGCCACTTGGACCCTTGTGTCCATCACCCTGATTTGTCTCCAGTTTTGTTTTGCGCCAGGGTGCATACCGACCAATCGTGGCCTTCTAATAAGGTCATGTGAGAGTGTGTTTTCTGCCTGTTTCCGGTGAGCCCTTTTTCATCTATAAATAAGCCTGCTTCAACCACGCCAGTTTGTCTAATGACTTCAGACCTCTCACAGGTCTGGTCGTTTGACCACACACCAACCAGCCAGTTTCCAGCAACGACGCCAACACCACCACCGATCTACTGTCTACTACAATGTCGTCGCCAGCACCAACACCACTACCACCACCACCAGAGTACACACCAACAACAACAACCGTGGTTTCATCTCAACACTGTTTGAGTGGATTGTTTCCACCACAAAGAACAGCCAGACCAACCAGCAAGAATCTTCTGTACCAAGTGACCGGTCCAGCATCGACGCTCAACTTCACCCACAACATGTGAGACCACAGCTCTGCTATTCGGCCACAACTTCTTGCGTACGAACATTTTATCTACAGTGAAACTCTTCTACGAACTGGTATTTCTCTATCTTTGTGTTCAGGACTCTTATAGTCTATGTTACAGACACTTATTCTATGCCTTGTATTCCAAATTCACATACAAACACATATTATTGTACTCGCACTCTTACTTATATGACGGTCCGTCATATATATTGTATTGCTTTTATTGCCGCATGTACACACACACAGTTCACTATGTTAATAAACCTACTCTTTATATATATCTAACGGTTGTCTCTCACTCTCTCTTTCCTTTACTGGCACTTGCTCGCATCTCACATTGCGAGCCTCCTTATGTCATATAACATGTTTTGTGTTCGACCATGTGACACGTGAAAAGGAGCTTTCTCCCATTCGTCGCCATCTCCTTTGGTTCGCACAGTCATTCATTACACACATATCATTATCATCATTTAACAATCATGTTCCATGCTGGCATGGGTTGGATATATCCAATAAGTTCAAGGACTGCATAACGCTCCTATGTCTGTTTTGGCATACTTTCTACAGCTGGATACCCTTCCTAATGCCAACCATACTACAGTATGGACGGGGGGCATCTTTTCAACACACCAACACTAGTGAGATCACTATGCAGCTTGGGTAACTATGAACCCCTTCAACTGGGTGAGGCTACAGTGAAAAGGAAGATGGTATGATGCTAGGAGATGAGGAGTTTAAGCATGACAGAAGAGTCCAGAACAGAACAGGTTTCTTGCTGTAGAGGAGCTACAAGGCTGTTCATATTATAGAAGAGAGCAGGGAGTGACTAGGACAGAGCTAGAAAATGATAAAATAGTGATAATGAGGGTGTCAGGGTGACTCTCAATTATGAGATAAATAGAAGTGAGTGGGGACAGGAGAACAAGGGGGTTCAGGTAAGTAGAGGTTGTAAAAGTGTATGGGAAAGTGAAAGAGGATTAGATATGGGAGGTGGTTGTATGATATTGTTATGCTACTGCTATCTAGCACCTTCGGATTATCTCTACTCAACTGCTACACAACTGCTACTCAACACTCCTACCACGGCCAGACTACCTCTATTTATATGTCTTGGGAGATCCTACTTCTTCGCCTGGAGGCGTCGACACAACAGATATATAGTTCAATGATACCCTTATAACCTGATGTAATGAAAGCACCATCATAAAAATCACTATTTATTTGACCCATAGCACACGCACACACAAACAAACAAACACAAAAATAGCAACAAAGTCAATTCCCTCACTAGGATTAATTCCATGCTTGTTACCAACAACTGCTAATAAATATCAAGAAATGAAGGTAGTTTCATAACAACCTTGCCTGTGTCCCTTGAGCAAGTCTTTCTCTGTATCAAGAGGATAGATATCAAAAGAGACACAGCAACAGTATCACGTGCTAACCCACTGCTATATAATACACTGCATTGTTAACTCAAAACCAAGCTGAAACAACAAGGATACTGCAACTGTGAAGTGTTTGTAGTAAAGACTTAATTGGCAATCTTTGTGCTCAAGATTTGTCATTCGAGCAAAAGTCACTAGCAGCACTCAAAAGTATTTTGTGAAAAGCTTAGATTAAATTTTAGAATTAAACAAATGCATAAAGCATGAAGAAGTAAACAAATTATTTAGTTTTATTTTCTTCTTTTACTGGTTTCAAATTGTATCCACATGGTGGTACTGTCTTCTAAGGACTGATCTTTAACTAAGCAGCAACTACATATAACTATCCTGATTGTAAACTCTATTAAATCTACATGTGTAGTTTAATCACTTGTATTTAAGCTATAAATTACAGGCCATCTTATAGAATTTTGCTGCTACTCAGTAACAAATTGGTTAAACTGCAGTTCAAACCTTAGTGCTTACTTCATCAGCTTCAAAAGGATGAAAAACTAAGTAGACTTGATGAGATTTGAAGCCAAAACAAATAGGGATGTAATCAAAAAGTACAAAGTATTTTATCTAACATTCTCCTAATTCTGCTGTCAGCCGAACAGAGTATATGGATTAAATAGGTAATTTTATACCACTTAATAAAAAAATAAATAAATAAAAATAAAAAAGAAAACTGAATTAAGCAGTAAAACACATTTTTTATAACAAATACACTCAGAATAGACTGAGCTTCCAGCTAAACTTAGTTTGAAGAATAGCGAAAGGATAAGATGGTGAAAATATAGTCAAAATCAACTTTTAAACATATTTTCAAAGATTAATTTTCATTACTGACATACAGAAATTAGTAAACAAAAGACAAAAAGGCACTCTTAGGACACAGAACAAAAGCAAGAAATAATATCAAACCTGAATTTGAGTGAGAATCTTGATCTGGTGGAGACACCCTCTGTTTTGATGTTGACAAAGTCTTTGAACTGGAGACTGTTTTCTGGTGTTTCTGCTGTGCCTGCAAATGTTCAAGACTGGAGCTATCACTACAAACCGATTGAGAAACCGTTTTAGTATCAGAATTTTCTTTAGTACACTCAGACTTTTTCCTTTTAGAAACCTTTGCAGATGGCTTTTCATCAGCTACTGATCCATTTCCTGCCAGAGATTTCTTAACAGATTTCTAAGGAGGAAAAAAATGACAAAAAATAAGAAAAAACATTACAGACAATTACATAAAATATTTATATTTTGTATAATGGGTGAGGTGTCACTAAAAGAGAAAAATCCACAAAAATATGAAACACACAATAACTAATTTTCCACTTCAAAATTGAGGATAAGATAGGTGCTCTCTCAGAGAAATAATGATATATATAATGAAGTTTTATGCTTATCAGATGTTAGTGACACTTACATCTATTAAATATTCAAAAGTATTAATGATATAATTAAAATTATTATAAACTGCTTTCTAAAGAATTTGCTTCTACATGATGTTGGCTTTCGCATTTACATATAACAATAATCCTTTCTATTAACAACACAAGGATTGAAATTTGGGGGAGGGGGTATGTTGATTACAACAACTCTAGGACTTAACTGGTACTTATTTTACTGGCAGAATTTGAACTCAGAATGTAGCAACAGACAAAATACTGCTAAGCATTTCATCTGGCATGCTAACGGTTCTGCCAGCTCACTGCCTTACATATTATAATAATAATAATAATAATAATAGTAATAATAACAACAACAACAACAACAACAATAATCCTTTCTAATTATAGGCACAAGGCCAGAAATTTAGCGGGTAGAAGTTAGTCAAGTAAATCAATCACAGTGCTTAACAGGTACTTATTTCATCAACCCCAATAGTATGAAAGGCGAAGTTGACTTCAGATCTTAAAGATGGACAAAATGCTGCCAGTGTGTTAATGATTTTGCTAGCTCATCACTTTAATAATCCTTTCTACTTTAGGCACGAGGCCAGAAATTTTTGAGGCGGGGCCTAGTCCAGTGCATCAACCCCAGTGCTTGACTGCTTCTTATTTCATTGACCCCAAAAGGCTGAAAGGCAAAAATCAACCTCAGTGGAATTTGAACTCAGAATGCAAAGATGGATGACATGTTGCTAAGTATTTTGTCTGACATGTTAATGATTCTGTCAACTCATTGCTTTAATAATAATAAGGATTTCAAATTTTGGCACAAAGCCAGCAAGTTCAGAGGAAGGAATGAGTTGATTACAATGACCCCAGTACTTAACTGGTACTTATTTTATCAACCATGGAAAGATGAAAGGCAAGGTCAACCTCAGCCGAATTTGTACAATTTGAACAAATGAAATGCTGCTGAGCTCACTGCCTTGCCTTAATAATAATAATAATAATTATTATTATTATTATTTCTAGTGTAGGCACATGGCCTGAAATCTTGTGGGAGGAAGCTAGTAGTCAATTTACACTGACCCTAGTGCTCAACAGGTATTTATGCAGCTAACCATTTCATCCAGCACGAATAATAATAATAATGCCCTGATGCAATACCAGACAGAGGCTCTTATGGCTTCTAATCTTAACTGATTGGAAGTGTTATCATGTACATTGTTTTGTCTTGGTATAAAAGATGGGCTACAGTAAATATTCTGCTCAACACTACAGATTTACTTGTCAGTTGTTTGACAGTAACCAGTTGGTGGCTGACGATATGTGCATCTCTGATCATGAGCAGAAGTAGTGGGGGAGCATCATAGCCATGTGTTGTGAGGAATTCTTTGGGGTTTGAATAGTTCACCTCTGGAAACATGGGTGTTTCATTCATCATCCTTAAACAACCCTCATTCAGGGACCTTTTGGGGCGGGATAGGCTACTCAACCTGAAGTAAATTCTAACTGGGCCCCACCTGCAAGGCCACGCGCTGTTTATTTTGATATAAGATTACATGTTGTAATGCATGTGCCTGGTGTGCCCTTATCAGATGGGTAGACATAACGGGTATATTGGTCTTCATATAATTGTACCCCAGTGTCACTTTGATAGCATGTGCTGCTCTCTCACTCAATAATAAGTTTCAAATTTTGCCACAAGGGCAGCAATTTTAGGGGAGGGGAAGAGTCAATTATGTCGACCCCAGAGTTCAACTGGTACTTATTTTATCAACCCTGAAAGGATGAAAGGTAAAGTTGATCTCAGTGGAATTTGAACTCAGAACACAGGGAAGAGCAAAATACTGTTAAGCATTTTGTCCAGCACACTATCAATTCTGCCAGTTCACCGCTTTAATAATAATAAGAACAACAACAACAACAATCATAATAATAATAATAATGGTTTCAAATTTTGGCACAAGGCCTGCAATTTTGGGTGAGAGGGTAAGTGAATTACATCATCCCCAGTGCTCAATTGGAACTTATTTCACCAACCCTGAAAGGATGAAAAGCAAAGTCAACTTCAGCAGAATTTGAACTCCGAACATAAAAATGAACAATGTGTCGTTAAGCATTTTATCCAGCATGCTAGCTATTCTGCCAGCTCACCACCTTATTCCAGTACATGATAATGATTTCTTTTATTTGCCACCATGGTGATAGATAAAGAGGACCATCATAATAAAGTCAAAAAGTTGATATAAATTTGATCTAATTGTATAAGTTGGTGGCACTGGAATCTCTGTGTGGTCACTACACCCACAAGAAATAGTAGCCATATTACTTCCATTGCCTTAGAAATAAGACACATTGGATAATGATTCTGGGTTCCTTGCTCATAGTAAAAAGTCAGGGTGGTCATGTCTTTGGTCATACATCTGCTCAATCAGGGATGAGCCAGAACCACACAACAACTAGGTATAACTATACTAATTGTCAACTGCATCTACAATAAGTTCAATGCCATCATATAGGATTTTGCTCTTGCTCTGAATTTGAAAGATATCATCAATATCAAGTTTCTTCCATTATTTTTCAAACATCCTAGACCCCATACAAAAGAACATTTCACTAATTGGCAAACACTCACTAATACATAACATCAGGCCCAGAGTCATGCCATATGCTTATTTGGATCATTCTATCACTACTTCAATGGTCCCCATTCCACAGAACTAGTTTGTTACATAAATACTTCCATTGTCTCAACACCCACTAACCACTAAGCCTAATTACACAATGTTGACTCTTTGGAATTCCATTCCTACTCGTTTTTCCTGCAGACATTTATTTAGAGATGTTTAAGTTGAATGTGTATTGATCTTGGCAGTGTGAATGAAGGTCATGGATGCTGACCCTCCTCCAATTTAAGTCATGAAAGAAACATTTCTTTTCCAAACTACACTCACAACCTCTGTAATTTTATTATATGGAAATTAAATTGTATATACATGAACAACAAATGACAAAATAGGGTTTGCAGTTCCAAAACATCAACCAAATTCAGCAACAGAAAAAAAACAAAAAAAAACAATTAAGGTTCTTTCTAATATTTCAAAGATGAAAGAAATTTATATTTTTACTGACTAAGCAATAAGTAAAGTTACTCTTTAACAAAACTTGTTCAAAGTCTGGTTTGTACTTATCTCATTGTAAAATATTATTGAAACACTGATAGTCAATCATTATTTTATGTACACTTTCCTTGCTAGATTGGATTGAAGAGGTTGTCACAGTCAATTCTTATTTCAAGTTATTGCTCTCCTAGATGGGTTGGAGGACTTTCATATTTTTTTTCATGGTTTTTAACAACTGGATGCCTTCCCCAATATCACAACCCTTTACAAAGTGCACTGGGTTTATTTATCATAGCACCAGCATGAATAAGGTTACTTTGTGCACTATTTTGCACTGTCTTTGTTCATTTTAGGTAACATGACCTAGATGGGGAGAGAGAGAGAGAGAGAGAGAGAGAGAGCAATGACAGAAGATAAGTGAATGAAGAGAACAAGAATATGATGGTAAAAACAGAGAGATTGAAGTGGAGAAGGAAAGAAAATGATAGATGGTAACAGATGGACAATGGCAAGACAGTAATGGATACCAGTAACAAGTAGCCCAAGAAGAGGAATGGTAGTTAGCAGTACAGAAAGGGTGAAGATATAAACAGATCCAATGCAATCCTTTACACATGGAGCCCTTGATGAATGAAAACGAAACTGTGATAAGGATAGTGGTAAAACAGGATTGAATATGGGTAGGTTCATAATCAAGTATTTATCTGGTGAATTCTTCCAAATGCATAAAGGCTAGATGTCTGACACTTCTTGTTGGTACAGTAGTTTGTATGTTTACTGGTCAAATCAGAAGGAAAAAAGCTACAATGTCATAGTTCACTGACAGTGTGTTGTGCAGGGTGAAGTTTCTTATTCTTTTTTCCTTATCATATTTAATATTCTACCACCACCACCACCAATAATAATAATAATAATAATAACAATAATAATAATAATGGCTGCCGACAAATTTTTCTGCTCTTAAAAAGAAAAATGGATTTTATCCTTTATATCTATACTGTTCAGTATCTATGCGTTGAATAAAATTTATCTTTCTACTTGTTCTAATAATAATAATAATAATAATAATAATAATAATAACAACAACAACAACAAGAACACTCAGAGAGTGCAGACCTCTGTCAAGGCAACACCAATGTCTTCTCAACAATTAGCTGGAGATGATTTTTAAAATGAGAATACCTGAAATAAACTCAGCTGCTCTCACAAACAAGAATACTAAAAATGAACCTGGCCACTCTCGAAAATTAAGGAAAAAAAACAGGAAAAACCCTTGTCTGGTACTGGATCGATCTCAAAATCTAATCAGTTCGTGCCAGTTACTAGGTCAAACATCCCTGAAGGTTTCATGCAATCCATCTAGATATCTTGTCCACAGACAAACAAACAAACAGACAAACACAGCTGAAAACAATAACTCCGCCTTCGCTAAGGCAGAGGTAATTTAGAAGGCGGGGACTGGTCGATTCCATCAATCCCAGTGTTTCATTGGTATTTAATTTATTGACCCTGAAAAGATGAAAGTTAAAGTCGACCTCAGTGGAATTTGAACTCAGAACATAAAGACAGACGTAATGCCGCTAAGCATTTTGCCCAGTGTGCTAATGATTCTGCCAGCTCACCACCTTATTATCATTAATAATAATAATGGTTTCAAATTTTGATACAAGGCCAGCAAGTTTGGGGGAGAGGGTAAGTTGATTAGATTGACCCTGAAAGGATGAAAAGCAAAGCCAATCATGGCAAAATTTGAACTTAGAATATAAAAGATGGACTAAATAACACTATGCATTTTGCCCAGCGTGGTAACAATTCTGCCAGCTTGCATCATCATAATCCTTTCTACCATATGCACTAGGGCTGAAATATTGGGAAAGGGAGTTACTTGACAACCTCAACCCCAGTACTTTACTGGTACTATCTATATACAACTATGTCTGTGAGCTTAAGAAGTTTTGTTTGTAATGTGATTCCAGGTTCAATTCTAGTATGCAACTTTTTAGGTCCATGTCATTTTTTTCCATAGTCCAAAGTCAACCAAAGCCTTGTGAATAAAATCTGGTAAATGGAAACTAAACTTGCCTATAAACGAGGGAATCAGTGTATCAAACAAAAGTACCATGTGATAATTTTGTTCTATCTTAAATCTTAACTTTACCTTTCTCCATTCTGAGCTTGATTAAACAAAGTCACATCCTGGGAGGGTTAATATAATTGACTAAAATGAAGGTACTGTCCCAGTAGGTTCCCTAATTCACCACTTCTTTATGTGCCTGCTAACACTAATTTGTTAATTACTTGCAATGTATTAAAAGATCAACCAGCAATCGTTTGATCAGTTAATGACTTCAGCACATAACAGTAGACTATATGCATGACAGTTTTTCTATCTTGAGCTCTCTTCAAAATGAAAAAGCAAACTACTGACAAAATATTTTTGAAAGAAACAAGTAAGAGAAAAAAGAAAAATTTCCCAAACTGCTCACAATACAGCCTCTATACAACTCTTTCACTTGCTAGAACAGCAGTCAAATTTCACTCAAATTAATAATAATAAAAAAAACACACACATTTGACTGTGTAGTTCTACATAGATTATTCCTGAAAAAAAAAAAAAAAATTAAAAAGGATGACAGTAGCTATAACACCTGTAAACATGGCTGACATGCAGGTCAGACAACAATAAATAACCAATTTTCTCTCTTGAAAGAATGAATATTTGGCAGAATTTCTTCCTTCTTATATTTATGTATCTTTTTTTTTTTATTAAAAATATCCTTGCATGAGATTTATTTCACTGAGTTGGAGAAGCCTTTATCTACTCATACCATCAGAAATGCAGTAACTAACCCATCAGAGACCTGCAATCAACAACACTATTGTTCTCAAATTAAGCTATAAGACATAAATTACAAATAGATCTACAGTGATTGTAGTATTTGCAGCATGCTGGTTGTTCTATCTACAAAAACCAAAGTTAATGGCTAGAATTTACAAAATCTAAAGATGCTCTGCTACTGAGCCAAAAATAATAAAGGGAGTATCTATGTAGTCACTCAGCTTTCTAGAAATATCAACAACATTTCTCTGAAATTACACTTTCCTACCTTAATACAAGATAGGATATATTTTTAAATCTTAAATACATTGTAGCTGAAGAAAAAAAATGCTGATGACCACAGTTGGAATCCTTTTGATCATAAACCTCAGTCAATCTCAGTGCTGATCTGGCAAGAGCTAAACAACAGCAACCCAAAATTTTTTAAATTTTCACTAAAAAGTCCTGCCTGAAATATAAAATGTTCTATTCCCCACAACATAATGACATTTTCTATGGTATTTTTTCTTGTTGTTCTTTTCATTTTATTTTTTTTGTTTTTGTTCTTTAGAGTGATCAGGAATCCTTGACATTGGTTTGAGCACTACATGAGAGCGAGAGAAAGGAAGAGGGAGAAAGGAGGGAGAGAGAAGTTTATTCATTTATGGAAGATATGAACAAGTATTCAACACAATTTTATCTCAAGAATCAAATAAGGAATAGAATGTCCTGATATTAAAAGTTATTAGTAGTAACTCAACTGTCCATATGTTTGGTAAAATAAGCAATTTCTGTGGTACCTGCAACATGTGTTTAGGGGTTGCTTCTGTTTTAGTTGGTTTTTGTTGTTGTTTTTCTTTTACTTAGTAAGGAGGCTGATTCGTAAGGGAAAAGGAGAGAACAAGTCAACTGAAATATTAGCCCAAGGGGAATTCAACTCAAAATGTTGAGACACCAAACAAGCATGTATACACACAAAAATACATATACTATATACTCACAACAGAGCCCTTTAGAAAAAGAGAGAGAATTAAGAAATTAAATAGTTGCTGTTGTGTAAATCCCAAACCAGTTCTCACTAAGCAAACCTATGGCCAAAGACATTACAGCCATAAATGTCCAGTCTTTTTCCAGATATTATGTATCTAGGATTACACTACCTGATGTGTACTTTTTTTTAAAAAGATTGCATGGTATGTTTTGGATGGCATTTGTCAGCTAATTGAAACAGGTTCAGCAACCAACATAATACAAGTTCTTTCTTTGGCTCTGATTTGGTGCTATGCAAAATATAGATATTTAGCAGCAAAGATGAGTGAAATGATTTTCAACCAGGAACTGAAGCAGCTTTGAGACACATATTGTACCTCTAATTTGGATCCATTTTGTCAGGTTACATTGATTAAGATCAGATATTTGTAAGAAACAAATAAAATAAGGTGATAAATAAGTAGTTGATTGAAACACAGTCGTTTGTGGAGTTTTTTACTAGTAAAAGTATGACGACCAGCTTCCAATCTCAAACAACAAATAGAAGAATAAGACTAATGTATTTCATGCCAAACCAAAATAATGGTATGTTATTTGTCAAATGGAGGAAAGGGATAGGCATAGTGATAGGATCAATAAGTTTGCTTTGCAATCACGAGGTCCCCACTTCAATCCCACTGCATATCATCTTGGGTTCTGTCATTTACTGTAGTCTAACACTGACCATACTTTGTGAGTGATATAAGGTAGACAGAAACTGTGTGGAAGCCCATTGGATAGATGGTACCTGTAATTCAAAGGGCTAGCTTAGTCAATCATTGATATATAAACAGATAATCATGTAATACTGACACTAATATATAAATATATAATCATTTAATAATTTTTAAAATGATATTTTTACACACACACACACACTAATAGGTTCCCTTTTTATATGTTTAGCTTCTCTTGCACTCTAAGTCTTCTGTCTTTGTTGATCAATTCCTCCCATTTCTTATCAACCAACAAAAGTAAAAGATTTCAGTAGGGGACACCCAACAAGGTGTATATGTAAAAAAAATATTTTCTTGTATCACTAAACTTATTTATGCCGTGTATTGATAACTTCTTACCTTTAAATCCTTAGCGAAATAACAGGAAGAATTTGTAAGAGGAATAATTTCACATCATCTGCTTTTATTTGTCACTGTTGAGCTATAAATGGATATTTGGGAGTAGTAAATTTGTTGTATGGCACTCAATGCCTTATGTATAAATCAAGGAGAAAAAACACCACAAAACTCATTCTGCCTCACAAACATACACATGTTGCTAGATTCAATTCAGATGTAAAAATTTCAGATGATGAAATGTTGCTATATAATATTTGAATTAAAATACTTGTCCACAGAAGAAATGGTTAGAATGTAGAAAAAAAAAGTAACTGACAGCTGGTTTGAAATTTTTATGATCCTATTGTCGGCAAAGTAAAGAATTTAGCAGACTTCAAATGTTAATAGTATAGTGAAACAGGCTGATGCTGATCACAATGAGAAATCTGATATATAATGAAAACTTGAAATGTGCTTTAAATGATCTTATATTGAAGAATATTCAAAGAAGATGAAAAATGTGATGAAAAATATGAAAAGAATTATGAAATTGTAGGTTTTTTTTAAAAAATTAGTAGACTTCAAAATATATTGAAATTCGACTTAGGACAAAGCATCATGTGGTAAGCATTCATAACTGAAACAGGGTGTTGGAATCAATAAAAACCTAAGTTATTGACCTTTTTATTCTATCTGGGTTGATAAAAATTACTTTATAATTACTGCTAGAATAAAAGATTAACTGAACCTCAGTAATATTTCAACTTAAATCAATGAAATGTCTCATTTGACTTTCTATCTATCTTCTTTCCTTCAGTCTATTAAGAATTCAATACTAGAACATCTTAAAACTAGCTGGTGTTGAAAACAAGACATAAACATAATACAACTATACATGCAAAAAAAAAAAAAGATTTTCATCAAAATTAAAGTGTGGTATAATCCTTTTTTAATTTATAAAAGAAAACTATTTTAAAATATTTTGACTGTAAACTTACAATTATATAATTTTGTACAAACCACTATAGCTATTAAATGTGTGTGTGTGTGTGTGTGTGTATACATGTGCATGTGGAGGGGTGAGAGAGAGTGTGTGTGTGTGTGTATGCACGCACATGTCCATATGGGTTAAAAATGAAACTTTTGGGCAGATTGAAACCATAGCAAAGCAAAGACAACAAAGAAATTATGAAACTTCTTCTAAGTGAACACAATTGAACCATGCACTGGTTTTATATGAAAACACATAGAAGGTGGCATTATGTCCAACAAAAATTTGGAAGAAAACACTTTATAAGCAGAAACATCTTTTATTATTGGAAAAGTAAGAACATTACAGTGGTGAAATAATAAATCTATACCCAGATTACAGGAAGTATTAGGATCAGTATAATCATCCCACCAAGCCTTAGAATTTCGCACAACAGATGTAAAGTTCTTTCCTCACAAACAGGTTTCCACAGTTTTTAATAAAGCAGTTTCATAACAATTATCATTTTTTGTAAAAAAAATTTTTTAATAATTCATTGCTTTATTTAAGTTTTTTTCTTTTATTCAAACATTGTTTGGAGGTCAGAAACATGAAGATTTGGATTAGAAATCATTATACAGTGTTTTTTTTTTTTTTTTTTTTTTTAATGGATTAGTAAATTATATTTGTGTGTGTGTGTGTGTGTGTGTGTGTGTGTGTGTGTGTGTGTGTGTGTGTGTGTGTGTGTGTATGTGTGTGTGTGTGTGTGTGTGTGTGTGCACGCGCATGTACTTTTATGTGTATAACATATAGATATATTTGTTGTGAGCACATAAGTTTCTTATTTTTTTTATTAATGAATTGCAATTACTGCATCTACTAAAAAGTGTTTGCAACAAAATTAATAAACAGTTATTCACTTATAAAATAACAACTTGGGGGGAGAATAATCAAAATAAATATCAATTCAGTACAATCACAACATTTGGGATTCTTAGCCCCCATATCGTAACTCTGCCTGATGAGATATGTCAATTCTGAATTCTTTATATCAGACAGTCATACAGGAAAAAAATCTCAGTACTAACAGCTTTACATTGACTAAAAATGTTATATAGATTTAACAAATTAAGAAAAAAGAAAATTAAATATGAATTTGAAAAATAATGAAAATTGTGTAAATATAAATGAATTTTATCTTTAAAAAATTAATAATCATATATACAGCTTTTGGAGTTTTTAATTATGTGAAAAAATAAAATCTACAAAATTTTTTTAAAATTAAAAATATCCAAATGATCAATATAAATAACCAATCATCTGCAAAATTATAATAATACTTGGTTTTGCATGATTAGAAAGTACCAATAGCTAATCTGAAACTGGGTACTTTCAAGAAGAGATGGAGAGAAATAGAAAAGAGTAAAAGAGAGGCTAAAAACAACAGAAAATAATGTTGCAGCAATGTCCCTCGATAGCCTAAATATAATTGCTTGCTAGGAGCACAGCAAGTGAAATATATTCTACAGAGTTTTATCTCTCCGTAATTATAAAAGTAATTTTACTTATTTAATCTTGAAAATCATTTCCTCATAAACTTGATCAATATCTTCATAAAATTGAGAACTGTATGGAATCAGAGCAATTTCAAGAACATTTATACTTCAACAATTTTGAATAGCCTTATTTTAAGAAGATTTAATGCTGTTTTTCATATAGGTTAAATAAATTTTTTAAAATAAAAAAAAAAAAACACTTTCTAGTCTATATTAACAAGACAAATGACAAATGTGCTTTTCAAATTGATAGCTATAGTTTGAAAACTGATACACACACACACAATATTTCGTTAGAAAAAATTTAGAAAACATCAATGGCAGAAATATTTCTTTATCATGACCATTATTTGTAAATTCTAAGCTGCCATGAAGAGAAACAGTTGAGGTGACTAATAGCAGCAACACTAACTATAGTAGATAAGGATGGCATGGAGGGGTGGTATTGATTTAGCAGCATTTTTGGGTTTTCCAGTAGAAGAATTTACCCATTTCTACATTTCATTTCCATTTGTCTACCTACCAGCCTTTAAATTTTACAATGTTAATCATTCTTCACAGAGATATATATTCTTTAAGAGCTGTGTCCATGACCTTTGCAGGTCTTCTCAGACTGGTGAAATTGATGCTACTGATGCCTAGCCTGACCATCTCTAGGTCATTTTCTCCAGAAAAACAAACAGAGAAGGAGCCACGATTTTGTCCAAATGATACTTGCAACAGAGTGAACTCTGTTATGAGCACTCATGAAACAGGAAATGGTATACACAAAAAGATATGAAATCTTTACAGGAATATAAATCTACATGATATGAGGCTTTTTTTTTTCTTTACATATGTACAATAATTTCTTTTAAAGCATTTGGTTTTAGATTTAGGCCTTAGTAAATATTTAGATGTTTTAACTAACTTCATAAAATATTTTTTTTTAAATTGAATTTTGGAATAAAACTTTACAATAAATTATCTACAATTGTGATGAATAAAGGAGAAATTGAAGAGTTTTTGTTAATAATTTTTAATGTATTTCACAAAGAGCCAGAGTCAACTATAAATCTCAGTGGCTTTGTGGTGAATACCAACACATCATCTAGTCCCCTACAATTATGATACAGACAAATGTTATTATTCACATTGTAATTTGTTCATTATCTTTTACTTGTTTCAGTCATTAGATTGCAGCCATGCTGGGGCACCACCTCAAAGAATATTTAGTCAAATGAATCAACCTAGTATTATTTTTTTTAAGCCTGGTACTTTTTCTACCAGTCTCTCTTGCTGAACTGCTAAGTTATGGAGACATAAACACACCAACGCCAGTTTTCAAGCAGTGGTGGGGAACATACACAGAAACAAAGTCTCTCACACACACACATCTATATATATATATATATATATATATATATATATATATATATATATATATACATACATATACACACACAACAGACTTCTTTCAGCTTTCATCTACCAAATCCACTCACAAGGCTTTGGTTGGCCCAAGGCTATACTAGAAGACATTTGCCGAAGGTGCCACATAGTGGGACTGAGCCCAGAACCATGTGGTTGGAAAGCAAGCTTCTTACCACAGCGCCACGTCTGTGCTATAAGGTTCTTAAAATGAATACTTTATCTTGTGCGACAGATATTTTAATGTCTTACAGTAATAACTAAAAAAATTCTTCAATAACGACATTGATTATCAATTAAATTGGAAAAAAGATAGTTGATGACCAACTCAAAAAATACAGCCAAGCTATACAAAAACATATATTTGCATCAAGAATTAAACTAAGCAATTGCCTATGTATAAAAGCACCAATGGTATGGCCTGTGGTCATGGTATACATATCAGAAAAGCAGATTAAAGTTTTCTTGCCATTTTTGTATTAATTTCAGTATTACATCGGATTTGTTTGTTTTACCTAGTTACTGAATATATACAGAGTCAAAATTTTTACTTCATTATATAATTTATAATTACACAATAATGGCAGATGTTTTGGGGGTGTTTTTTACTGTGTGTGTGTGAGAGAGATAGAGAGAGAGAGAAATTATGCCTTTTTCACATTTACATTAAAGCTAAAATGGAAAACAATTTCTAAAATGAAAAAATTGAAAAATGTCAACCGAACAACAATAATTTTTTTGTTGGGTACAAGTAAAAATTAAGCAATCAGGTTCTGTTCCAAGGTATTACCCTCTGCTTATTTAGTGTTCAAAATAGACAGGAGAAAAATTATTCATTTTCATTAGATTGTGCCTCTTAACTATAGCAAGCCAATACTGACAGTTTAATAATTAATCATGACTCTACAGGTAAATTTCATAATCTTTCTAAGGCAGTTTATTTGAAAGTAGTCATTTGGCTTCAATATTAAAAGATAGGGTGGTGAGCTGGCAGAATCGTTAGCACACCAGGCGAAATGCTCAGCAGTATTTCATCTGCCATTACATTCTGAGTTCAAATTCTGCTGAGGTTGACTTTGCCTTTCATCTTTTCAGGGTCAATTAAATAAGTACCAGTTACGCACTGGAGTTGATGTAATCAACTTAATCCCTTTGTCTGTCCTTCTTTGTCCCCTCTATGTTTAGCCCCCAGTGGGCAATAAAGAAACAAATATTAAAAGATGACTTGAAAGATGTCTTTTAATAATTCTGTTAGATATTATCTGTAATTACTTTTACTTGACACAATTACAACTTACTTTCTAATCACTCACTCATGTTAATAGGCAGACATTATCAGAAGTCATTCCAGATGTAACTTGTATTCCGGTAACCATAAAAACTGAAGAAGAAAACAAGTGAGAAAGAACAAAGACAAAAACTATTGATCCTAGCCATGAAAAAGTTGCTTGATCCCACAATGAGAATAACAGCTTAAGGACATTTAAAGAATTTAAGATATTAGCATAAAGAATCATTGCATCATGGTCTTAATTTTGAAATTGTGACATTGAAACTGCATTATCTCCTCTCCCACTACCATTTTAAAGAATCAAATGAAATTAAAATAATGTTAAAGTTAAAATAACAAGAACAACAACAATGGTTTCAAATTTTGCCACAAGGGCAGCAATTTTGGGGGAGAGGGATAGTCAATTGCACTGACCCCAATACTTGACTGGTACTTAATTTATTGACCCTAAAAGGATGAAAGGCAAAGTCGACTCTGGTGGAATTTTAACTCAGAATGTAGTGGCTGACGAAATACCACTAAGCATTTCACCCAGCATGCTAACGATTCTGCCAGCTTGCTGCCTTAAAACAACAACAACAACAACAATAATAATAATAATAATAATAATAATAATAATAATAATAATAATAATAATAATAATAACAACAACAACAATAATGGTTTCAAATTTTGCCACAAGGGCAGCAATCTTGGTGGAGGAGATGAGTCGATAACATCAACCCCAGTGTTCAACTGGTACTTATTTTATCAGCCCTGAAAGGATGAAAGGTAAAGTCAACCTCAGCAGAATTTGAACTCAGAATATAGCGACAGGTGAAATACTGCTAATAATTCTGCCAGCTCGCCACCTTAATAATAATAATAATAATGGTTTCAAATTTTGCCACAAGGGCAGCCAAATTGGGGGAGGAGATGAGTCAATTACATCAACCCCCATGTTTCACTGGTACTTATTTTATCAACCCCAAAAGGATGAAAGGCAAAGTCAATAAGAATATAAAAATAATGAACCTTTCTACTATAGGCACAAGGCCTGAAATTTCAGGGAAGAGGGTAAGTTGATTACAATGTAATGTGCTCAACTGGTACTAATTTTATCAACCCTGAAAGGGTGAAAGGCAAAATCGACCTTGGTGGAATTTGAACTCAGAACATAAAGACAGATGAAATGCCACTAAGCTAACAGACGAAATACCAGTATGCTAACAACTCTGCCAGCTCACCGACTTAACAATAATAATCATAATAAAATGCCTCAAATACCCAGCTAACTCCAAAGAAAAGAAAAGAAAAGCTTAAACCTGTACTCAGTTTCTAGTTGTTGTTCTTCATTAATCAATGCTTAATCATCCAGTGAAGCAGGGTTACTAGTTAGACTATAACAATAATTGCTAGACGAAACAAAGATGTAAGTCATCATTTAAGAGGAGAAAAATAATAGAATTGATTTTCAGCTCCTAATAACAAGATAAAGTTAGAAATTCTGCAAACAGATGTAACATTGCAGGAATACAAAGCTATAGGGAATATGTTAGTTAACAATGTTGCAAATCAAAAGCTATAATAGCGGCCAAGTGATGAGAACTGATTTATCTCAGGACAGAGATTGTTTATTAATTTCAATCATTTTTAAGTTAAGAGTAATCCACTGGTCTGTCACACATACAATAGCTGATTGTGTGGCAGATGCAGTGGCATCGTCATAGTACAGCATGTTTTACTGTTTTAACTAGTAGATTTGTGAACTGACTCTACTCAGTGGATGACAAGCTCTTTTACTACAGATGATAGACAATCCAGCACAGCATCTGATAATGGTACGGCCACTATTTTGGAGTTTCTGAACGGAGTAGTAGAGATAACAATACTTTCAAATGTATTTGAATACACTCACATAACTCATGCTAGTAAGAAAAGAATAAACTGTAACAATACACACAGGAAATCTTACAGAAGGGTTGTTGTTGCACACCATTGCTACCTCTGATTGTAGCAGTTTATTGTTGAGCAACATAAGAATTGAATAGCTAAGTAACTTATTCTTCCTAGATGTCTCTGCTCAACTCTTACAAAATAGATCAACTAGAATGGTAGTACAATTAAAAACATAAATGACTAAAGGTTTTGAATAGTTAGTCCACTTAAATAACAGAGACACATAATAGTAGGATTATTTAATGGAGCAAAGAAAAAAAGCTTAATGTTTCAAACATTTGTACTTTTTTGAAGAAAAAATTTTTAAAAAGTCTTATTGTAAGGCCACAAAATTGCAAAAGAGGAAGTTAAAGAATTAGATGTGTAAAGATGAAGAGAGTATGTGTGTGTGCACACATATATACACATGTGTATAAGCACATACAAATGCATGCACACATACATAAAGAATGTAGCTAAGAGAATGTGAGGTATTCACAAATGCTTGTGAGTGAAGAAAGGACAAGAGTAAGAATTAAGTTTAAGCTTTTTCTTTTGTGCTTCCAAAGGTTGAGCTGGAATGCAAGATAACCTCACATAGAGTGAAATAATTGAATTTTGGTGAAAAAGAATTGTGAGAGTCCAGGAGGAAAGCTAGGTTTAAGGCATGGTTAGTACCCTTGATATTTGAGGGCAGAGTAGTGACAAGAGATAACAAGAGTGTAAGAAATTCAGTGGGACAACTAAAGACAGTGATAATATAGTGACCAGAATGGCTAAGTTTGTGCAACTTAAAGAGAAATAGATGATGGAGATATGGGGTATATTAATGATGAGGTTAGTATCAGGGTGAGTTAGTGGTGAGGAAAAGACAAGTACCTTAATAGTATAGGATAACAGTTATGACTTCTAGAGAGTGTGGTCTTCGAATAGGTTTTAATAGAAATTAAGTAGTTGGCAAGTGTAGCCACTAAAATAAAGGAGTGTGCCATAGGATATAGAAATTTTGGTTGTTGTTTTTTTTTGTTTTGTTTTGTTTTTTTTGCTTGGGGGGGGGGGCAGTTTTCATGAATTGACTTTTTCACTCATTAAATAGACCGTGTGTGTGTGTACACACACATATATACATTTTGGTTAGTTAAAATATGTTTGTGACATATTTCAACTGCTAGAAGGCAAATTCACTGCAGTTACCATGGAAAAATATCTCCCTTATGGTAAAAAGGTGTGAAAACACCTAGTTTGTTTAGTGTCGCCATCTATCAGGAATCCTAGACATTGATGTTTCAAGTTATTTGACTCTTGTCGATGTGATGTACTTAAGAGGGGCAACTCTGAACAAACTTATAAAGCAATGGCTTTATGTAACATTCAGTCAACAATGTTGACTGATTTGCGCTGATAGATCGTCCAATCAAGAAAAATAATGAAATGTTAGCGCCAAGCAGTGTTTAGGTATAAGCAAAATTTAGGTTAGTTAGAATATGCTTGTGACATATTATTTCAACTGCTAAAAGGCAAATTCACTGCAATTACCATAGAGAAAATATCTCGCTTATGGTAAAAAGATTACACTCATACGCATTAAAAGCCCAGATCTCTTTCTCTCACTCTTCCAGTCAGAGGTCAGAAATGTGAAACTTGGAATAACAGTTAGTGAAACTTTCAAAGTGTATGAAAAACTCTATATCACATATTGAGTAGTCTCTTTTCTTATTGTTAAAGCCATTCTTGTGCTATAGAATGCATACACACAGAGGATGATTTTGTCCATTAGCATACACATCATTCATCCAGTAACATGGTATTTCACTTAACAAAATGGTAATTTGAAATATGTAACATTTAGGGATGCTTGGATATTTAGTATTTACACTCCAGTTTCCTTCACCAATGTTATTTCTGTTCAATTTCCTTTCTAACAGCCATCATACAACTGTCTTCCCTACAACTGTCTCCAATCATCCTCTCACTCTTATCAGACTGATTGTCTTCTTGTAAGTATTCTTTCATCTATCACTTTCTCACCATGGTTTTTTACCTAATCCATAGTGTGGAAAAGGAACAAACAAGCAGAAACAAAGTGAAGAAGAAACTTTTGATGAGGATGAAAAACCTTTCTGATGCTAATGAAAGGAGACTATGTACAGTCAGTCAGGTCACAATAATATGCAAGCACACTGTAAAGTGGTTGACAGTAGGAAAGGTACCCAGCTGTAGAAACCATGCCAAAAATATATAAAGCAGGAGTGAAACATATTTAAGTGGGTAGTAATTCCAAATAAGAACTGACTAGGGCTGTAACAACACACCCAACCCATGCAAACATGGAAAACTAGGCATCAAATGATTATGATGATAACAAATATGACCCCTACCTGCATCTGGTGCATTCTGGGCAATAACCAATAGAACAGCATGTGAATTCCAGGGTCTAAAATAAAGCAACTCTTACCTGAACTAGCTTTTTGACCAATATCATAGGGTTTCTGGAAAAATTTCTATCTAGTTGGCAAAGTGTCAAAACAGCACAAGCCCTATGTATGCAAGGCCATTACATCTCATAGGCTTGAAATTCATTCAATCATACTTCCTACACAAAAGTCCTTGTTGATGGCCTGGGCTCTCAAGGGAAGTGATTCAAAAGGCTCAGGTTAATAGTGAGTCTAGATGTGTCACAGGTATCAAAAGCACTGCTCTCAAACTATGAGTGTTCATTGTATCTCATTGTTAGAGAATAATTCTCAAATTTTCTACCAAACAGCACAAAGAACAAGGTTTATAGCAAAATAAATGTTTGACACTAAATTGCAAACTCATCTGCACGTTTGATATTTTTAGTACCAAGAATTCTCAACATGGGGTTCTTTTAATACTATGCTAATTGCTTTCTGGAAGTTGCTGTTTCATCTTAAGTTAATCTTGACTGAGAACAATTATCAAAAAGTATTCCAGCCACAACTACCCCATCATTTTAGGAGTATTTAGGACTACAGTATAGAGTCCTTTCTTCATTTAAGAGACTAAGGCATGAATTAAAGGAAATTTTGCTACCCTTTCATGCAAGTTGAGCAACCATGAAGAGACTCAACTTTGATTGAGCACTCCATCCCATCATGTGTCTAAGAATGCTTTATCAAATGTGGTGTGAGAGATTTGGCTGTTATTTATAACCATTCAAACAACACATAGAGATTTATATAATACCCATGCTTTCAAAGTTTTTCATCAAGCAATTTTCACAACAAAAACAAGAATTAGAACTTCTATGAAGAAATCTTGCTATTTGTCTCCCTCCCTCCTTTAATGTGTTTTAAAAAAACATAAATATAGTAAACAGTTGAAGATTCACATTATTGCTACTTGGAATTTACTGCTGCATGCATTCTTTCAGATTTCAATAATGGGAAGCTCTGAGTCACAACAGACTAAATCATCAAACGCTTCCAAATAAATATAAATTCTATTATGTGTATTAACCCCTTAGCATTTAAACAGGCCATATCCAGCCAAAATATTCTATTAAAATATTCAAACTGACAGGGTCCAGATTCTCACACCTACTCTATAAGGTTGTTCTAAAAATAAACAATCACATCATTGAAATCTCAAAGCTATGAGATAATGCATGGTTATTTCCAAAAAATATGAATAAATAAGCATTAACTTTGAGTAATCTGAATCCTAAAGGGTTAAGTACTCTTTCTTTTGTTTGTAACCAAGAACATTTTACACACACACACACACACACACACACACACACATACACAAATAACAAATGGTTTGTCTCTCAAAGTGAAGGATAGATTAAACAATGTTTATATACATGTGATGCTTCATAAGAGTGAGATATCGACCTTCAGTGCTGGGGATGCACAAACGTTGGAAAGAAATGAAGTAAGCATTATTCACTAGATGAGTAATGTTAGTATAAGTGAACAGCTGAGCACACCTGAGTTAAGAAGAAAAGCTGGACATAAGAGGAATCAGAAGTAATGTGCAAGAAAGAAGGCTATGCTGGTATGAACATGTGATGCATAAGGAAGATACCAGTTGTATGAAGAAATGCTAAGCACTCCAAGTAGAATGGGAAAGTCACAGAAGACTGATCTCAAACAGCTGAACTTTATAAAAGACTTATAAAGCAACCCCATCTTATGCAAGCTTGGAAAAACATGTAAAAATGACAATAGTGGTGTCGATGGAGATTGGGATCTATATCTAAGGTTTCGGTCTCTCCCGATCATTACGTTCAAATCAAGTTGCCATATACGACTCCTCCCTTATCAAAGTATTTCCCTACAACCACTCTCTTTCTCTCTCTTTGAAATCAGGTTGCTTGTGTGATGAGGGATAGTATGGCATTGGATCTGTCTGTATTTAATCCTCTCCTTACCATCACTCCTTCTCCACCCCTTACTTCCTCAATCATTATAGACAAACACCACCCCTACTCTCTTACCAGTACACATCTTCATTGCTTTCCATCATTTTCTTTCATTCTCACACTAATTTTTCTTTTAGTCATTGATGATATACATCACATTCTCTCTCTCTCTCTCTCACATCAACCTCTCCCAGTATTTTCTCTTCTCTCTCTCACTTATCGCTCTTATCATTCCCTCTTCTTCTGTTATATCACTAATCCTTTTTCTATCTGATCTTCTTACCAGCAATCATCTATGGCTGTCTATCACCCTTTCCTCTATCACCCCCTCATTCTGGTTCTCTTTTATTTCACTCTCTCTTCTATTTACAGTGTTGGTAAATGAACACACACAGAAAATATAGGCTAAAAAAGATTCCGTAATCTTGTGAGGAAGACAACTTTAGTGACAATAAAATAGATCCTGCATACTCTATTCTAAGCTGTTTCCATTTCCTAACTATTTTATAGAGATGTCACTAATCTTTACTGTTTAGTTTAGTCAGGAGGAAAGGCAGTGTCTATGACTCTTTACAGAACCTCAGAGACAAGTGGGGGGGAGGAAGACATCCTCAACCTGGACAAAGCTGGAATGCTTGCAACTAAGTAGATTTCATTAAAGGCATTCAAAGACCAGATGGTAGTGCTGAACAGGGCAATGGATTAAGTGCAGATACTACAATGGAATACAACCAGCACACACTGCGAAGTGGTTTTGCAATATAATGGGCATTCAGCTATAGAAAACATGTTAAAACTGAAATGTGTGATTGAAATATGGCCTCCACCTTATTCTAGAAAATCCAAATAAGAATTAACTATGACAATTTGTCCCCGCTCCCAGCAGAAAAAGCAGATAAAATTATGACTATGATGATGATAATATACACACCAAGTAACCCATATCAGTTAATTGACATTTTGCATTTCAGCATGCACGCACATATGCACGTGCATAGATGTACACACACATATATATATACATGATTATTAAATAATAAATCGAATGGTAGCTTACTGGTAAAGCATGTTCATTTTCAGTGTTTGCTGAGTATTGGATTAATGAGAGAGACAGAAGATGGAAGATACAAGAATGTATGTTTATATATAGGAAGGGCATCCAGCTGTAGAAACTCTGCCAAATCAGACTGGAGCCTGGTGTAGCCATCTGGTTTCACCAGTCCTCAGTCAAACCCATGCTAGCATGGAAAGCGGACGTTAAACAACAACGATGATGATGATGAGATACATTTGAATTAGGTACTTAAGTTGAAGCACCAAATCAGTCCAATATTATCCGCACACCTTGAAGTAAGGTGAATAAAATCAAAACAAGCAACAGGATATCAAGAAATGATGCAGTACGACTGTTTCAAGCAGCTCCATTTAATTGAACAATGTAATCGTTACATCAATTTAAATGCAGGGCTATCATCAGCTGCACAAATAAATAGAATTTTAGTCAGTCGGACACTGTGTGTGTATACACACACACACACACACACACACACACACACAAGTAAGCACTTAAATGCAAAACAAGGTGGAAAAAACAGTACTCAAATACTGAAGGTAGAATAATATGCATTAAAGCTGCAAAAACATCACAAAAACTGCTACTCAAAATTTCATGCTCCTGTTCATTGGATAGTTGTTATCAAGAATGGAATGATTCCGTTCTTGATCACAACTGTCCAACAAATGGGAACAAGAAACTCTGAGTAGCAGCTTTTGTGATGTATTTGCAGCTTTAATTAAAAAACTAGACACACACACATATGTACATATACACTTATATACATACACAAACATACATACATATACAAGAGTTCTGTTAGTAAAGTAAGAGTTGCCAATGGGTACAATGATAAATTTAATGTACAGATAGGTGTTCACCAAGGCTCTCTTCTCAGTCCCCTTCTATTCATCATTGTCTTCCAGGTCATAACAGAAGAATTTAAGACTAGAAACCTATGGGAACTACAATATGCTGATGATCTTGCCTTCATAGCAGAATCTGTAACAGAATTAGAAAGGAAATTCCAGATGTGAAAACAGAACCTGGAATCAAAGGGTCTTAAAGCTAACTTAGCAAAGACCAATCTCCTAGTAAGGAAGAAATCAGACAGGACCTTTCACCCTTCTGGTAAATGGCCCTGCTTGACATGTAGGAAGGGTGTAGGCAGAAATTCTATTTGGTGTACTCAGTGCAAGCTGTGGACATACAAAAAGGTGCAGTGGAATAGTAGGAAGGTTAACAGAGAAAGTAGTGTTTGTATGTGGAATATGTACAGGATCCATAAAGACCATAGATACAAGGGAAACTGATTTCCTCAAATGTCCCAGAGGTTCTGTGGAAGTTGTAGATAATGTTTGCTACCTAGATGACTTAATTAGCAATAGAGGAAAGTGTAAAGGCTAGAATAAGAATAGGATGGGGAAAGTTCAGAGTGCTTTTACCTCTGTTGTCAACCAAAGGTCTCTCTCTCTCTCTCTCTCTGAGTGAAGGGAAGATTGTATGATGCTTGCATACAAACTGCAATGCTGCATGGTAGTGAGACATGAGCCTTAAATGCAGAGGATATGGAAAGGCACAAATCGAGCATGCTCCACTGGATGTGCAATGTCAGTATGCATGTATGACAGAACACTGGTGTACTGAGAGAAAATTTGGACATAAGAAGAATTATATGCAGTGTGCAAGAGAGGAGACTTTGCTAATTTGGTCACATGATGCAGATGGATGAGGACAGTCACATACAGAAGTGCTGATCACTTAAAGTGGAGGGAAGATGTGGAAAAAGACCCAAGAAGATATTGGACAAAGTATAGAAGGCTAATCTCAAAACGCTGAGCCTTAGTAAGGAGATGATAGATGACTGAGATATGCAGTGCATTGTTGTACCCACCCCAACAGAATTGATGCCCTAAAACCAAGGGGCCACATAAAAAGCATTGGTGTGGGTGCTGGTGCCACATAAAAAGCACCCTGTACAATATGTAAACAGACTATGGAACATGGTGCAAACCCTGGCCTTGCCAGTTCCTGTCAAGCTTGTCCAACTCATGCCAGTATGGGAAACAGATGTTAAATGTTGTTGATGATGATATATACATACACAGACACATGTATGTGTATACTTTTACACACACACACACACACACACACACATGCAGACATGGCTGTGTGGTTAAGAAGCTTGCTTCCCAACCACATGGTTTCAGGTTCAGTCTCACTGCATGGCACCTTGGGAAAATGTCTTCAACTTTAACCCCAGGCCAAGCAAAGCCTTGTGAATAAATGTAGTAGACAGAAAGTGAAAGAAGCCTGTCACATATGTATATGTGTGTACATGAATATGCATGTGTTTGTGTTTCCTTGTCTTGACATTGTGTGATAGTTGTAAATGAGTGCCACCATCATAAAAGTGCTGCCCTTCATTTCCAATCTTCTGTGTAAACATATCTGGCCATAGGAAATTATTACCTTACTTGGAAAGAGGTGAGGATTGGCAACAGGAAGGGTATCTGGCCATAGAAAATCTGCCTCATTAATTCTATCTGTCCCATGCAAACATGAAAAAGTGCATTAACATAATAATGACGATGAGGTCCATAATGATGATATATAAATGCAGTTACTGTCCTATAACTATTAGAAATCTCATCTGAAATCCTAACATTCTAATCTACATGACTCCAACATGTAGTTCCTTAAAAACTTCAAGGACTGTTCACAAGCAAAAGACTCACAATGATCACCTTTCTTTTCAGAAAACTAGCTTCCTAAAATCTCTCAGACAACATTATATAACTAACATTGAGTTTGGATATGCCACAAAAACAGAATTGTAACCAAAATTCAAACAATTAACCACATTTTTTGAGATGAAAGATTCTTTTTCTACTGTTTGATCTTACTGGTTTTGGTCATTGTTTAATCAAAGGATTTAGGTGATTATATAAATTTGCAGTACTTTATCTGGTATACATTTTACACATAAAGAAGAAAAAAAGCAAAATTAACCTGGGTGGAATTTGAACTCATAACATAAACAACATAACCAAATACTCTATGGTATATTATCTGATACTCTAGCAGTTCTGCCAATCCACTACGATATCTAAACAAACACTACGTAACTGGCTGGATCTTCAATAATAATCAAGAACTTATTACCCTTAATTTAGAAACAAAATTTCTTGTTTCAATCCAATCTCTATTTACTCATTGAAAATATGATACCTACTGATCATCCAAGATCAGAGTGATTAAAGCATAGCATAGATATAAATATTGTATATTTATATCTTTGCTTTCTATCTCAAGAAAGGAAGTGTAATGTGATAAAAGTAGATAAATTGTCTGACATAATTTTATATTAGAAACATATCCTACAAAGGAGACTGTTTTGCAAAGTACAAAATAAATTATAAACTGCTAAGTGAGATAATTTTCATCTATAGCTAGCATAATTAATAAAAGTAAAACAATTTCTTGCAACCATTAACCTACAATATGTTAGAATTTATTCATTCCCAAGATTGAAACTGAATTACAATTATCCATTTTTTAGTAAATATATAATAATTAAGCACTTGAGAAAACTTTATTGGGGGGTGGGGTAATATAAACATTTAACAACTACACTAAAATTTACTTTTATCAAAACAGAGTTTCCATCATCAATTTGAAATTTTGTTTTTTCTTTTAACTACTAGAAATCTCTTTGGAATTAAAAAGATCATTCTACTTCCACACATCCTGAATGAATCACAAGCCAGTAGTAATTGTAACAATTACCTGGATTTACCTGAGAGATTATAAGTACTGTAATTTCATTGACATTAATATAGAAAATTGACTTTCACAAAAAAATAAATATGTAATGTAAATACCACAAATATACGTGATATGTGATTTGTAGAACAGTGAGGAATATTTAAAATTTGAACGGAAACTAACATCTCCCACCTTTTAATTCTAAACACTTTACACAGCATCTCTGGAAACAACTATCCATCTTCAAAAGGTAAGAAATAGAACAAAATATTACATATTACTACTAGAGAGAGAGAGAGAGAGAGAGAGAGAGAGAGAGCGTGTGTGTTTGTTTGTTTTAAGGCAAAATTTTCCACCGAGTATGCCACTTATAGGCTGCAGGTGTGATATGTCTTTTTGAAGCAACTGAAGAATCTCAGGGAGCTCAGAAAACTTTAGTGTTTTTTAATGCACTGCACCAGTGCATATGTATTCTTTTGTGATAAAATGCAATGTATACATCCATCTCTGTTTAAAAAAAAAAAAAATTAATATATATTTATATAAACTGGTGTTTCTTAACACTTTTACTGTCTTAGTGTGATTTGAATCAAACAAGTCAAAAATCACTGGCTTGGGTATGGTTAAAATTTTGCTGAAGCACTGCATAGCATTTAGAAATTCATCTATGATGGATCTCCAGTGAAATCGGAATCAAAATCGTAATTGAACCATTACTCGATGACTGGCACCTGCGCCAGTGGAGCACTAACAGCACTGTCCGAGCATGTTCATTGCCAGAGCAGCTGTCTGGCTTCCGTGCTAGTGGCCCGTAAATAGCACCATTTGAGCGTAATCGTTACCAGAGTTGCCTTCTAGCACTTGTGCTGATGGCACATGAAAAGACATTTGAGCGAGGTCGTTGCCAGTGCCGCTGGACTGGCTCCCATGCAGGTGGTATGTAAAAAAACACCTTTTTGAGCATGGCCGTTGCCAGTACCGTGTGACTGGCCCTTGTGGCGGTGGCACGTAAAAGCACCCACTACACTCTCGGAGTGGTTGGCGTTAGGAAGGGCAGGGCATCCAGCTGTAGAAACTCTGCCAGATCAGATTGGAGCCTGGTGCAGCCTTCTGGCTTGCCAGTCCTCAGTCAAATCATCCAACCCATGCTAGCATGGAAAGCAGACGTTAAACGATGATGATGATAATGATGATGATGATGATGATGATGATGATGCTGATGATGAAGGATTCAGTTATTTGATTATATGAGATTAACATGAAAGTGGCTGAACTTTCCACAAGTATATTACCCTTAATATAAGTCTCAGGCAGACACAGAATGATAGTGTGTGACAGGGTTGTACCTTTTGAATTAGAAGCATAATCCACCCAACAGACTACAGTTCAGTCTCCATCTGCCCTAATTTACATCTAATTTTAACCATATGGTGTGAGTTGACTCAAGGTTATAGAAAATTACATCTGCCTAAGATGGCACACAGAGGGATTGAACCCAGGGCCTGTAGTTGCAAAGCAAACTTCTTAACTAATCAGCGATGCTGTGCTTAGAGAAATTAATCTATCTTGCTCTACTAAATACAGAATTTTCAGCAACAGATAGAACAAAAAATTACAATCAAGAATAATTTTAAACACAAACTAGGAAATGAGTAAAATACAAACCAGATTATAATAGCAAAAGTTTTCCTCTATGTGAGTAGTCTTACCTGTGCTTTATGTTTGCTTTAATACACATGAGAAATAAATTAATGAATGATGTTAATAAAACTAGATTGGTAAGGGAATGGAAAATATAGATGAATAACTAACTAACAAAGAGTTCGATAGGGGGGTAATTTTCTTTCCATTTGTTCTGAGCTAACTCTCTCTTTCTCTCACACACACACTGAGATCAACACATTACATAAACATCAATATTAAAAACAATGATGGTAGTCTAAGAGGGTAAAATGCTCAGAACAATGACAAGTGAGATGATACTGAAATGTTAACACTATCACTACTTAGAACCAAATATTGATAAATGAAAAAAAAGTATTGATAAAAAAAAACTTATCAGATACTGCATTAATAACATCTCTACATATGCATTTTTTTAAAATAATAAGGAAACAGTAACAACAGTTAGTTCCAATTCAGTGAATAATCTTAAATAATTATTATCATTATTATTATTATTATATATTTTTTAACACCCTCATTTTTAAAACAATTTCCCCCCCCTTTATTTCCTCACATCCATTTTACCAAGTTTTCCCAAAAGCTTACCTGTTCATTAGTTTCTGGATGTGTTCCAGATGGCTTATCTTGCTTTTTGCATGGTTTTCTGTCTTTTTTAGATGCTGGCTCTGAATGTTTTGTAGTATTAGGATTAGTAACATTGATGATGGGGGGTGGAGGAGAAAGCAAGGAAGGAGATGGAGTGGGAAGAGGAGGGGGAGGAGGTGGCTGAGGAGTAGTGATAGAAGAAAAAGTTTGTTTATTTTTCAAGGCAGGTGTTTGGTTGGAATGCTGGTCAGTATAAGCAGAGCAATCCAAGCTGTCGTTATTCCTGACACAGGTTGACTGCCATATGCCCTTACCAAGAATACTGAAGTTGCTGGTTCCAGCCAGTCCCATACAAGCGTTTAAAGTATCTGTATTCAAAGAAGTAGGAAGCAGTGGCTCAGCAACAATTGCTGAACTCGATTTCACATATTTAGTCAAGTTACTGCTATTCAAAGAGGTGGTAGTGTTACTACAAGGGAAACTTGTACCGATAGTATTCCAAGTAGATGCTGTCGTAGTGCTGTAAGAGTTCACTTCAGGAGCATAATGAAGGTCGTTATTACTATCATTGGGACTAGATGTGCAGTTTGAAGAAGGAGTGAACACATGGGGATTTGAAAAGTCTGACTGAAAATATGACTGAGCATTGGCATGACTGGATCTTACAACTACAGGCTGTGAAGGAGAACTGATTGGAGAACCCTGCAAATTTTTACTATCTTGAGAAGTTGCAGATTTTGTATTTTTTACCATTTGTACAGACAAGCTACCCACAGCTTTATTAATGTGGTTATGATTCATTAGAGACTCTGAGGAGTTGGGGACAGAATTAGTAGGGAGTGTTTTCATAATGCTATGTGGGGACTTTAAACGAGTGCTTGATTGAATTTGTTGTAAAACAGGTTGAATTTGGTGTACTCCTTGTAAAACAAATTGGGTTTGACCAATTGGAGTCTCTGAACTACTCTGAATCGAAGATGGAGAAACAATCCCATTATCATCTTTCTTACAAGAATTTCCTTGGGCAACAGAATTTTCAGAATTTTTGTTTATCTGACAAGACTGAAAACCAGTGGATGGAATCGAGCCACACACAGACATTGGTGAACTGACTACAACTGTTTTAGCTGAGCCAGCTTTTGAATTTGAATTCAGATAAGGTAAATTATTATATGTTTGCAAGGGATTACATGAAGAGGAGACACTCGGACATGGCTTGGTGTAATTGTTGTTGTTTGGCCTTTTCTGTCCACTAACATATTTGGCAAGGGTTGTTGATATCGACAGTTCTCCAGCTGATGATAAGGGCAATGGCAAGGCAATTTCTTTCTTACCCATCCCTTGTGGTGCTACATTATTTGCAGCAGCAGCTGCTTTGCGTGAATTTTGAGCCATTAGTTCAGTTTCAGCTTTCAAAACACTTGCAATTAGAGCATCAGTCACAATGCTTGGTGTACCTGGTTCTTTAGATGTCTTATCTTTGTTCTTTCGCTGATTTCTCTCTTTCTTTTGTTTACCATATGATGCATTAGGATTCATAGGAGAATTCACTGCAACTGGTGCTCTATGACAAAGTTTCTTTCCAGGCAATGGAGCATATTGACAAGATTGTATATTTCTTTGTACATGGCTAATTGATGCCCGTATAAATCCAGTTTGATAAGAAGATGAGTTACACATATTTCCCGTCATAGGATTGTTGTTGTTGGCAGGAGATAACTGCATATAAGTGTGTTTGTTATTTCTGTCTTTAACAGAGCAACTTTGAGGGGACATCATAGCACAATCAGTCTGCATGTTACCATGTGAATTAGGGTCATTCCCAGTAACAATGGAAGTATTCGATCCTGATTTTTTCTGCAGTGTCAATGAATTAGTATCAGAAACTTCTGCTTTCAGCATAGGCATATGTACAGAATTCTGATGGGAATTTCCAGATCCAATTGTAGACATTTGTTCTGCAGAAGACATCTCATGAGATTGTGGTAATAAAAGTGGCATCTTTTTATTTGAATACATACAACATGATGAAGACTTAACTGAAATGTCGTTGGTATTTACAGTTGACTCATTCCCCACAGTTGAAACATGTCCATCTTGGCTTCTATTATGTGAAGAGATCAATTCTCCTTTATTAATTGAAGCTTGTTTAGAGGATTCAGGTGCATTGTGAAGAATATCATGGGCCAATTTAATCAGGTCTTGTCCTGAATCAGTAAAACTAGGATTTGAATACAGTTTACTTGAAGAGACTTGCTGCAATTGTTCATTAGTAGCAGAAGACTGCTGCGACATATCAGAATACTGTACAGTATGTTGAGCCTGCTGCAGCTGTTCCTGACCTGCATCTTTTGGTTGTTGTTGTTGTTGATGATGATGATGGTGATGATGGTGGTGATTGTTGCTGTTGTTGTTCTTGCCATTGTATTGGTGATGCTGGTGAGGATGATATTGCTGCAGTTGCTGATGCAAGTGAGGATGCAGTTGCTCTTGTTGTTCTTGGATTTGATGATCTTGCTGCTGTTGATAGTGTTGTAATTGCTGATTATCCTGAGTTTGTTGCTGCTGCAGAGAGGGATATTGTTGCTGTTGAGGATACTGGTATTGTTGCTGTTGTGAATAAGAATACTGCTGCTGTGAAAGAGAAGGGGAGTTCAGTTGTTGCTGTGGTGATTCTTGAGGCTGTTCCACCAAACTGCCTGCACAATTCTCATCTGAACACATGCAGCAACATGTCAAATGTGATGAGTTACATTCCTCAGACATACAACTATCTTGCATGCCCTTACCATCTGAGTAAAAGCCAGCTTCATTACCATCTGAGGTATGGTCTGCTGTAAAACCACAGCATGATTCATGATTGCCATTGGTGTTAGCAAGTGGACTGACATCCAGGGACTTACTGGATCTTTTCTGTTTATCTGTTAAAGGCTGACTGTTGACATTCATTGGGTGTGGTAGGTGAAGATTGTTGTTCAGTTGCCCACAGTTTGAATTGGCTTGGCAAGGTGGGGCAGGACTACTGGAACAACTATAATAAGAACCATTAGTTCTAGATGGCTGAAAATGTCCTGAACAGCACTCTTGTTTCAATTTTTTATGCAAGGGTTCATCATGATTTTCAAATGAAGAATTTTCATTTTGAACCATGTTATTTGGAACGCAACCTTCCGCTCCAGGTTTGAAGCCATATATATTTTGATTTGAAGACATTCCTTTCATAGCAAGATTGGTATCTATTAATTCTTTCTTCACTTTTTTTACCTTCTTCTTCATCTTTGTGTTGGAATCTGCATTGAGTGGAGTGAATTTAGACAAACCATCATATGAATCTGAGTGAGAAACTTTATCTGTTATTTCACCATTTTCTCTGAAATGCTGTGCAGATGTTTCTTTATTCACTAGCAAACCAGAACTATGTGTCATAGCTCCATATGCCTGAGTGTGAGATGACATATAGTTGTGAGATGGTGAAGTGCCATTATGATAATTATTTGGCTGCATACAAGAATAAGATTGTGCAGCACAACATGAAACAGGACAACTATAACAACAGCTAGAATTATTAGGTGACAGACAACCATTTCTGTTAGGTTTCATTAAACCATCATTTATTACAGACTTCATTTGATTTTCCACTATTGTTTTCACTGTTTCATCTATTTCACAGTCTTCATCAATTTTCTTCTTACGTTTTTTCCGTTTTTTTAGTAAACAAGTATCATTAACTGATAACTCGTGTTCTATTTTGAGACCGACTGGCTCCTCAGCAGTCTCTGACATAGCTTGTCGAATCTCTTCTTCAGTTATATCCTTCCAAGGACCATCTTTATCTTTTTTCATGCCAGGAGGACGACCACGCTTTTTCATGTTTTCTAGTTTAGTGACTGGATGTCTTTTTGTGGAGACAGTTCCAGAACTATTGGCTTCAAAAGCATTTCGTTTGTCACCACTAAAAACAAGAGAAAAAATATAATACTAAAGAGAAACAATTTTTAAAAAAAATTTGTGATGCAAATAACATTTCTAAAAAAAAAGTTATTTTACAGTTAGAAAAGAAGGGTGAAAAAAACTGATGTCTGGAAAACATTATATATCATGGAAGGAAGAGTAGAGGATAGTAGATCAAGAGGCAAGCAAAGAGCTCAATAGGTGCACAATATCATGAGATGGTTGGACAAGAGTGGCAAGACAGCTGGAGAACTCACTCATAATTGAGAAGACTTTCATTGTAGTGTCATCAATGTGCTGCAGGTGTGCAATACATGATGATAACAACAATGATTGTGCATATAATTTCAACATTACCACAACTCATTCAAAAATTAAGTTCAAAGGAACATTCACGTATTTTCACACCCATTTAATATCACTTGCATACCAACCCAACAAGACATAATATAAACTAGACTAAACAGGATATATCAACAGCATTAGACATAATGGTCATAATACACGAAGTACGCCAACTACAATGGACACAATATACAAACTAGACCCTACATAAAATACCAACTACACTGGACATTATATGTCAAATACACTGGATATAATATACCAACTAGAGTGAACATAAGATACAAAATTCACTGGACATAATATAACAACCTGATTGGACGTAATAAACCAGCTAGACTGAACAAAATATATTAACTACACTGGATATATTATACCAAATAGAGTCAATGTAAGATAACTACACTGGATATAATATACCAACTACACTGGACATAATATACCAAGTAGACTGAACACAATACATTAACTACACTGGACATAATACACTAACTACTTGAAACAGAATATATACCAACTAGATGGATATAATATACCCACTAGACCGAACAAAACATTCTGACAAGACTGGACATAAATAAACATTCCAACAAGACTGGACATAACACTCCAACAAGAGAGGACATAACATACCAATTAGAGTGGATGTAAGATACCAACAAGACTGAACATAAGATGCCAACTGGACTGGACATAATATACAAACTAGAGTGGGCATAATATACCAACTGGGCTGGACATAACATACCAATTGGACTGGACATAATATACCAACTAGACTGGACATTATGTACCAACTAGATTAGATATAACATACCAACTAGATTGGACATAATATACACAGACTGGATCTGATTTACAACTAGACTGTACATAAGAACCAACTAGACTGAACATTATATACGAACTATACCGGACATAATATGCTAACTAGACTAAACATATCAATTACACTGGACATAGTATAAAAAGTAGGATGAACATAATATACCAACTAGACTGGACTTAACTAAACGGGGCATAACATACCAACTAAACTGAATATAATATACAAACAATACTAAATATACCAATTAACACTATGTATCATCATCATCATCATCATCATCATTGTTTAATGTCCGCTTTTCATGCTAACATGGGTTGGATGATTTGATTGAGAACTGGCGAACCAGATGGCTACACCAGGCTCCAATCTGATTTGGCAGAGTTTCTACAGCTGGATGCCCATCCTAATGCCAACCACTCCGAGAGTGTATTGAGTGCTTTTACATGCTACCGGCATGAAGGCCAGTCAGCGGGTACTGGCAACGGCCACACTCAAAATGGTGTATTTTATGTGCCACCTGAACAGGAGCCAGTCCAGCGACACTGGCAACGACCTCGCTCAAATGTCTTTTCACATGCCACCAGCACAAGTGCCAGGGAGGCGACGCTGGAAACAATCACACTCAAATGGTGCTATTTACGTGCCACTGGCACGGAAGCCAGGCAGCTGCTCTGGCAACAATCACGCTCAGACGGTACTCTTAGTGCTCCACCGGTACAGGCACGATTTCGCTTTCACTTGCCCCAACAAGTCTTCGCAAGCCGAGTTTAGTGTCCAATGGAGAGGTTGGCATGGGTGCCAGTCGAATTTGGTTTGATCTTGATTTCACTAGCCTCAACAGGTCTTCGCAAGCAGAGTTTAGTGTCCAATGAAGGAAAGGTACGCATAAGTGGTCTGGCTACACCCCTAGCAGAGGCCTCGGATTATGGTCTCACTTGGCTTGCTGGGTCTTCTCACACACAGCATAATTCTAAAGGTCTCGGTCACAAGTCATTGCCTCGGTGAGGCCTAATGTTCGAAGGTCATGCTTCACTACCTAATCCCAGATTTTCCTGGGTCTATCTCTTCCACAGGTTCCCTCAACCGCTAGGGTGTGGCACTTCTTCATACAGCTATCCTCATCCATTCTCACCACATGACCATACCAGCGCAATCGTCTCTCTTGCACACCACAACTGATGCTTCTTATGTTCAACTTTTCTCTCAAGGTACTTACACTCTGTCGAGTATGCACACTGACATTACACGTCCATCGGAACATACTGGCTTCATTCCTTGCAACCTTACGCATGTCCTCAGCTGTCATGGCCGATGTTTCACTGCCATGTAGCATGGCTGTTCGTACACATGCATCATACAGTCTGCCTTTTACTCTGAGTGAGAGGCCCTTCGTCACCAGCAGAGGTAAGAGCTCTCTGAACTTTGCCCATGCTATTCTTATTCAAGAAGCTACACTTTAAGCACACTCTCCCCCACTACTAATTTGGTCACCTAGGTAGCAGAAGCTATCAATTACATTTGATTTTTCTCCCTGGAATGTGGCAGAAGTTGGTTTCTGCACATTTACAGTGTTTATTGCTCCTGAACATCTGCCACATACAAAAAGTAACTTCCTAGTTAGCCTTCCTTTGATATTGCTGCACCTCTTATGTGTCCATAACTTGCACTGGGTGCATCTTATAGAGTTTCTACCTATGCCTTTGCTACAGATCAAGCAGGGCCATCTACCCGAAAGGGTTTGTGTCTTGTCTACCTTCCTACTTATTAGGACTTTTGTTTTAGCTAGGTTGACTCTAAGGCCCTTCGATTCTAGTCCTTGCTTCCACATCTGAAACTTCTCCTCTAGTTCTGATAGTGACTCAGCAATTAGTGCAAGGTTGTCAGCATAAAGGAGCTCCCAGGGGCATCCTGTCTTGAATTCCTGTGTTATTGCCTGAAGGACTATGATAAATAGGAGGGGGCTGAGGACTGAACCTTGGTGGACACCTACCTCTACCCAGAATTCTTCAATGTACTCATTGCCAACCCTCACCTTACTGACAGCGTCTCTATACATGGCTTGCACAGCTCTCAAACCATTCTTTTATCCCTAGTTTCCTCATTGACCACCAGATAAGGGGACCCTGTCAAAGGCTTTCTCCATGTCAACAAAAGCCAGGTACAGAGGTTTAACTTTGGCTAGGTATTTCTCCTGCAGCTGTCTTACCGGAAATATAGCATCAGTGGTGCTTTTCCCTGGCACAAACCCAAACTGCATCTCATCTAAACTGACTCTCTCCCTAATTAGTTGGGCTATGACCCTCTCCGTGACTTTCATTACCTCATCCAAGAACTTGATACCTCTGTAATTATTTGTATCTAAAGCGTCACCTTTAACTTTGTAGCAGTTGACTATGGTGCTGCTACACCAGTCATTGGGTATGACTCGTTCGTGTATCACCTGGTTAACAATACGGGTGACTAGGCTATAGCCGACACTGCCAGATATTTTGAGCATCTCTGCAGTGATTCCTGATGGGCCAGGGGCTTTCCCTGTCTTCATACTCTTTAATTGCTTTATCTACCATGGTACTGTCAACTCGGATAGCTGGTTCCTCTGTTGGGTCGACATTCGGCAGACTCTCTTTCTCCCATTCATTCTCTTTATTAAGCAACCTTTCATAGTGGCGTCTCCAAACCTCTCTCTTTGCAGCCTCGTTTAGTGCAAGCGTACCATCATCCATGCGAACACATTTCTCTCCTACAACATCACGATTCTCTCTCACACACTGTCTTGCAACACGAAATACCTCGAGTCTTTGGTCCTCACGGCGCAATACATTGGCAAATTTTTTCTTATCTGCTTCCCCTCTGGCTAAATAAACCTGTCACCTAGCATCCCTTCTGGCAGTCTGATACAATTCCCTGCTACCACCGTTCTTCCAGTCCTTCCAAGCCTGTTTCTTTTGTCTAATAGCCCTGTCAACAACATTGTTCCACCACCACGTTATTTTGGGTCGAGAGGGGACTTTGCACCATCCACAGATCTGGTCAGTGGCCCTCAGCAGGTTGTCCCATAGAAACCTCCAGTTGTCTTCTACATCGTGTGAAGCTATATCCCCTTTTATTTCGTCAAAGGCTTCTAGTAATAAGTCTCTAAATCTCTGTCCATTCGCAGGATCTTTGAGCTTCCAGATCCTTCTCCTCCATGCTGGTCGTCTTCTGGACAACCACTTAGCCCTGATCCTGAAGTCACTAACTACAAGTCTATGTTGTGGGGTACATTCTTCACATGGGAAGGTTTTGGCATTTATAAGCAGCCATCTTTCCCTTTTCCTGGTGAGGATGTAGTCAATTTGGCTAGTGTGTCTGCCAGAATGGTAGGTGACTAGGTGACTGGCAGGTTTCCTGAAGTTAGTATTGCAAACCATAAGGTCATTTGCATCACAGAACTCCAGCAGTCTGGTTATCTCATCACTGCAGGAACCAAAACTATAGCCTCCATGTACGCCATGGAAGCCCCCTGCATGTTGTCCAACATGACCATTGAAATCACCAGCCACAAAGAGAAAGTCCCTGTCATTCCTCGACGAGGTGGTCTGCAAGAGGGTGTCATAAAATCGTTCTTTCTGTCCATCGGGTAGCCCAGGCTGAGGGGCATAGGCCGAGATAATGGTTGCTAACACGTGATGAAGGACTAATCTAATCCTAAGTATTCTATCAAATATTCTGGCTACCTCGATTACCTTATCCACCCATTTCTCCGCAAGAAGTATACCTACGCCCCTGACCCCATCTGTGTTCCCTGCCCAGAAAATCTTGTACCTGTGTTCTTTGCCTGTGAGGAACCTAGCCGAACCTCCTCTCCACCTTACTTCTTGGAGGCAGCAGATATCAACACATCTCCATTCAAGCATCAACAAAACTAAATTTATTTTACTAATTTGATTAGAGAGCAACAAAAAGAATATATAATTGATAAACTATTTAACGAAACAATTTGAAAAAAGGAGGCAAAAAGGTATTCAAGAGAAATTTACAAGTAACTAACCTTTGTCTAGAATGAGACACTCTACTATGATCTTCAGGGTGAGGACCAATATCTTTCCCCATTTTCCATAAGTCATAACGTTCTGGTTGGAAACGCCGAACAAAAGTATCCATGCTAATTTTCACTCCATCTTTACGGCATGTACACTGTAAAGTAGAAAATTATATAAAACTGATGGAACCATTTTGGGAGAGAAAAAAAAAAAAGGATTATTATCGATATAGAAGTATATTACACAAGATAAAACTATATCTTCAAAAACTACAGAATTGTGAAAACAAGATTATGAAAAATTGGAGATTATGTTGCTTTTATTTTTACTTCATTGTTCAGCCATTTTTAAAGAATATCTCGAAAATATCTAAAATTTTGTAACTATGTATAGAGGAAAGGTTTCTATCAATTAGTTTACACTTTTAATTAAACACTATCTTATTAATATTTCCAAATGCTTGATAATCTAAATCCCCCATCTCTCTCTCTGCTACCTGCCTGATTGCCTGCATGAATATCCTGTCCCACCATTGCTTGAACAAACATACCTACATATACACAAATACAGATATAAATGTATAGAAGAATAAGATATAATCTAGAACCAATACTGCTTTTATATATATATAAAACAAAAATTAAAGTAGATGACAGATTATCGTAGGTCAAGTACCTTTATCATTGGAATACAAAATACATAATAAGTTCATCAAGATGTTAGGTTTCAAGAACTCCAATATTACATCACAGAAAAAAAAGTATTACATAAAAGTATTATTAAAAGCAGTATTACATAACTTTACAATCGTTTCGTGGAATGTGTTTATATTGGACAAGTTTTCCAGGCGATACAAGCAGTCACATTTCTCTCATCAGCAGTACAAATAGATCAATTAAAACAGTTGAAAAATTGAGAAAGCTTAAAATATCTCCTACTTGCAGAACTTGAAGTCATAATGTTATATATTTTTTTTAATGTTATAGTGTTTTTATACTATTTTTAATTATCAGCAACCCAACTGTCTTATATGGTTAACCGGGTTGAACCCAAAATTTGAATCCTCATTTTATTTTATTTTATTTCATTTTTACAAATATTTTAAATTTCACTTTCATTTGCACAAATGTTTTACTTCACAAAGCCTTTCTGTATCATTGTGAACTTTTTTTTAAATACTATAAAAATACTATAACATTTCTTTAAAAAAAACTATAACATTTTAAAAAGAAATATAACATTATCAATATGACTTCAAGTTCTGTAAACTATTTTAATCGATATATTTGTACCTCTGATGAAAGAAATGCAACTATTTGTATCGGCTGGAAAACTCCCCAATACAAATGCATTCCTCGAAATGATCATAAGGTTATGTAATAGTGCTTTTCTTTGGATTGTAATATTAGAACACTTGAAACCTAACATCTCATTGAACTTTCTGTGTATTTTGTATTCCCATGATAAAGGAACTTGACCTACGATAATCTGTCATCCACTTTTATTTTTGTTATATTTTGCTCATACTGAGCACTAATTAGGTGCGCTCCTTTTTTCTTATCATATATATATATATATATATATATATATATATATATATATATATATATATATAAAATTAGTGTACATTCATACACAAAAGAGGTGACCCTAACAGGACACCTTACAAGCTAAAATGAAGTCAAAGTCCAAATCACGGTTAAGAGTAATTTCAAAGGGGATGAAAAATAAAAACATTTTCAATAGTTACCACTTGTACCTAGGTTTCGAACATTAATGAACAAATAAAATAATTTGTTATTCGTGTTCTTCATCAGCAAGGGCGCTAATAATTAACGTATAATTATGGGACAAATAGAGAGCACATGTCTCATCTTTATACATTATAATTTTTCAAATCCATTGCGCAAGCACAGTTATAGTCGGCAGCAAATAGAAATTTATGTGCCGACTTTCTTCAAAATTGCTAAAATCATATTAAGAAAATATATATAGGGTAGAGAAATTAGAGAAATTTTCTACCAGTGGCTAGCATGCAAAAAATAGTCAATAGACAACATATTTTTCATATAAAATTAGTGTACATTTGTCCCATAATTATACGTTAATTATTAGCGCCATAATGTTTGAAACCTAGTGGTAACTATTGAAAATGTCTTGATTTTTCATCCCCTTCAAAATTATTCTTAACCGTGATTTGGACTTTGACTGTTCCTTTAAACATGTAAGGTGTCCTGTTTGGATCACTTCTTTTGTCTGAATGTACACTAATTTTATGTGAAAAATATGTTAGCTATTAACTACTTTATGCATGCTAGCCACTGGTAGAAAATTTCTCTAATTTCTCTACCTTATATATATTTTTTATATATATATATATATATATATATAGATAGATAGATAGATAGATTCAGGTGAATATGGTACTTAAATTTAGGCACCAGAATTTATTATGGTATTAAATGTAATTTCATTAAATTTCTATTTCTTTGTGCAGCTGAAAATTGCTCTACATTTTATATTTGATGTAACGTTTACATTGCTCAATTAAATGGAGTCACATGAAACAATTGTACTGCATTACTTTTGGATATTCTTGTTGGTTATTTTGATATATATATATATATATATATATATATATATATATATATATATATATATATATATAAATGGAGTTAAACACAGGTGTTATTCAAATTCTTTTACTTCTGACACGTTTCGAAGATATCACTGGTATTATTCCAAAGGAATAAAATGGTGTAAAACAATGTAATCTCTTCAGGGAAATGAAGAAATGAAACTCGTCGATAAGACATTTTAACAGAAATTGATGGATATGTATAGTGATTAACTGAACGCTAATAAGTTTGTTACAAAAAAATGTTAGAGGATATAATGTCAAAGGTAGCCTATAGAAAGAGGCGGTTTCCTTATAACCCTGGTAACTATTTATCTATTCTTTCCGTGTTAATTGTTAACAAGGGAAAAATACACACATCTATTTATATATATACTTCAACCAGGTTTCCTTATAACCCTCATAACCATTTATTTATTCTTTCCATGTTAATTGTTAACAAGGGAAAAATACACACACACATATATATATATATATATATATATATATATATATATATATATATATATATATATATATATACTAGCAGAGGCACCCGGCATTGCTCGGGAGTGGCACATAAAAGACACCATTTTGAGCGTAGTCGTTGCCAGTACCGCCTGACTGGCCCTCGTGCGGATGACACGTAAAAGCACCCACTACACTCTCTGAGTGGTTGGCGTTAGGAAGGGCATCCAGCTGTAGAAACTCTGCCAAATTAGATTGGAGCCTGGTGTTGCCATCCGGTTTCACCAGTCCTCAGTCAAATCGTCCAACCCATGCTAGCATGGAAAGCGGACGTTAAACGATGATGATGGTACTTGGAAACTTTTACGAAAATTAAAATGGGGATTAAATGAAAGAAATGATTTACGTGAATATCCTCACAAGAGTAATTGAAATAAATGGCGATTGTGGAAGCGCCCACGCACACACGCACGCACGCGCACACACACACACACAGTATTACACATCAGATGAAATGGACGTGTGTGTGTGTGTGTGTGTGACAGAGAGAGAGAGAGGTTTGTTGTCATGTATACGTACATGCATAAATATGCATACATCTTTGTGTGTGAGTGTGTGCGTGTGTATGGGAGAGAGAGTGAGAGTAAATACTACATACACACCGCTCTCACTCTGTCTCACACACACACTCACACGCACACATACATCCAAAAATGATGGATGCATATGACAACACACCCCTTGACTCATTCACACTCTGTCTGTTACAAACACACACTTACATAAATGTATACAAACATATTTACAAAGACACACGTGTGTATGTGCGCGCGCAATACCGGAAGTTGACATTGCATCACAAGTATGTAAGCCGTTGTTACGTCAATACCGGAAGTTGACATTGAGGAACCTTTTTAAAGAAGTGAATCATAAATATAAAGCAATATTATTTATTTTTGATTAAAAAAATCAAATGAAGAGCCTAAGATTTATCCGAGGTCAAATTATTCATGCATCACAAGTATGGAAGTAAATAGTGAAGCCGTTTTCACGTGATAAGCGATTACACACACATCTCTGTTTTATATATAGTATGTATGTATATATATATATATATATATATATATATATATATATATATATATATATATATATATATATCAGTCCACTTATGCGTACCTTCCTTCATTGGACACCAAACTACACTTGCGAAGACCTGTTGAGGTAAGTGAAATCGAAATTGAGTTAAATTGGACACGAAACTCAGCTTGCGAAGACTTATTGAGGCAAGCGAAAGCGAATTTGTGATGGCACCCGTGCCCAGCATCGCCTTTCTGGCACTTGTGCTCGCAGCATGTCTAAGGACTTTCGAGCGAGATCGTTGCCAGTGGCCCTGGACTGGCTCTTGTGCGGGTGGCACATAAAATACACCATTTTTGAGCGTGGCCGTTGCCAGTACCGCCTGACTGGCCTTCGTAGAATTTTCGAGCGAGATCGTTGCCAGTGCCCCTGGACTGGCTCTTGTGCGGGTGGCACATAAAATACACCATTTTGAGCGTGGCCATTGCCAGTACCGCCTGACTGGCCTTCGTAGGATTTTCGAGCGAGATCGTTGCCAGTGCCCCTGGACTGGCTCTTGTGCAGGTGGCACATAAAATACACCATCTTGAGCATGGCCGTTGCCAGTACCACCTGACTGGCCTTCATGCCGATGGCATGTAAAAGCACCCACTACACTCTCTGAGTGGTTAGCGTTTAGGTAGGGCATCCAGCAAGCTAAGTGAGATCTAAATCTAAGGCCTCAGCCAGTCCACTTAGGCGTACCTTCCTTCATTGGACACTAAACTCCACTTGCGAAGACCTGTTGAGGCAAGTGAAATCGAAATTGAGTTAAATTAGACACTAAACTCCACTTGTGAAGACCTGTTGAGGCAAGTGAAATCGAAATCGAGTTAAATTGGACACGAAACTCAGCTTGGGGCAAGCAAAGGCAAATTTGTAATGGCACCCATGCCTAGCATCACCTTTCTGGCACTTGTGCCCGCGGCATATCTAAGGACTTTCGAGCAAGATCGTTGCCAGTGCCCCTGGTCTGGCTCTTGTGCGGGTGGCACATAAAATACATCATTTTGAGCGTGGACGTTGCCAGTACCGCCTGACTGGCCTTCGTAGGATTTTTGAGCGAGATCGTTGCCAGTGCCCCTGGACTGGCTCTTGTGCAGGTGGCACATAAAATACACCATCTTGAGCATGGCCGTTGCCAGTGCCGCCTGACTGGCCTTCGTGCGGGTGACAAGTAAAAGCACCCACTACACTCTCTGAGTGGTTGGTATTAGGAAGGGCATCCAGCTGTAGAAACTCTGCCAAATCAGATTGGAGCCTGGTGTAGCCATCTGGTTTCACCAGTCCTCAGTTAAATCGTCCAACCCATGCTAGCATGGAAAGCGGACTTTAAACGACGATGATAATGATGATGATATATATTAAAGTCTATATAAATCTAATTTTAATATTCATTGGGAAAAGGTATACAATTAAGAATTAAAACATCCACAATTTAATTATGCTACAAAAATCTAATATGATTCTGGAAATGGTGGGTTGGGCATTTAATAAAATGCAAAATTCCAATGTAGTGGTGTACTACAAACAGATGTTTCAGGCATGTTCCAATGAAGAGCTTCATTGAAAATGTTAAACATTTTGTCTCCTCATAGAACACTAATATACTTCAATATTTACTCTGTTTTAAGATAGCTTAACTGAATATTAACATTTTCTGTGTACCTTATTTGCTATGGTAAGTGCCACAGTGTTAACCAAGTGTGCAACTTAGGTTTTAGTCTTGATCATATAGTGGCTGGAAGGTGAATTTGTAAAGTGTCAGACAAAATACCTACTGGTATTTTGCTAAGTCTGTTTACATTCTCAATTTAAATCCCATGCAAGCCCACATTACCTCTCATCTAACAGCAACTGAGCTACAAATTTTCTTAACAGCAAATGATCAACACAATCCAATTTTTCACTTATGAATTTTCTCAATCCTTTCTTCCAAGAATTAGTTCCCTATCCACATGGTGGTTCCAACAAATATCAATCTGCAGTAACCAGACTTCAGCTGCCTGAAAAGGTTTTGGGTATCATTCATATTTTTTAAATAAAAAGATCCAAGCTTTTCAGTTTTGTTCTGTTGAAGTTTTTTAAGAAAAGAATGACAAAAAACTATAATAACTAGTAGGATATTACTTTCAAATATTTCAAAATCATCCGGAAAATAAAGTCTTACCTGCAAGCATCGTTTTCCATATTCTATCCACCTTGGGGTTGCAAAGTTAGTTGATTCAGCACAGTTAAATCCATGATTGTAACCAGAATGGTAACCATATGGAAAAGTTATCATAAACTCCCCAGCTTCTTGTGTAATCTAAAGAACAATAACCAATAAGAAATAAGTCAACAATACAATGAATCTGTATTTATACAAACTCCTGTGTGTGTGTGTGTGTGTGTGTGTGTGTGTGTGTGTGTGTGTGTGTGTGTGTGTGTGTGTGTGTGTGCACACATGTGCTGCCAGCCTGCTTGCATATCCTGTCCTACCATTGCTAGCATGGGAACAAGAACACTAAATGAACAAACATACATACGCATACACAACATACAGATATAAATGTATAGAACAGTGGTTCCCAACCCTTTTATTTAAATGAGTTTTTCCATGGACCCCCTTTAATATGCTTATCGTTGTGTGTGTGTGTGTGTGCATGCGCATGTCAAATTTTGAATTTAGTGCACTACCACTGCAGGTCCCTGGTGGTTCACGGACCTCAGTTGGGTACCACTGGCATAGAAGAATAAGATATAATCTAGAACCAATACAGCTTGTATGTATATGTATATATATATATATATATATATATATATATATATATATATATATATATGTGTGTGTGTGTGTGTGTGTGTGTGTGTGTGTGTGTATATATATATATATATATATATATATATATATATATGTGTGTGTGTGTGTGTGTATATATATATATATATATATATATATACACACACACACACACACACACACACACACACATATATAAATATATAATTTAGAGAAAAGAACCAAAGTTCATGAACTCATCCATGAAAATCCAGTCATATATAGAAAACTCAATAAGTAAATACACTAAAAGGGACTACAATAAAATACAAAGTAATAATCATAAAATAATAAAACAACTACACATGTTTCATAGCCAAATTTTTAAATAGAAAATAAAATATAATCAAATCGATTAAATCGATCGAAAATCAATTCTATTCAAAAATATAGCTAATCTTCAGATCAAAATACAACAATAATAATAATAAAATGAATGTATATATATCAACCAACAATAAATAACAAATGAATTTATATAAAAATACTTATTATATCAAGATAGAAAAATATTAAGCAATATTATTAAAAATGAATGTAATACTTATCTAATCGAAAATTATAAACATGACATTATTAACTTTACATTTATTAACTACCAGTAATATTAAATGCAAAGCTTATCTTAACGAATCTTTCATTTAAAATACAATTTAAATGAACTTTTACGTTAAACTAAAATTATAAACGTTATATTATTAACTTTACGTTTATTATAATATAAGTTAATTTATATAAATTAAATTATATAAAAATAATTATATCACCAATAAATAAAAGAAAAACATTTAACAAAAGTATTGAAAAGAAATGTAAAACTTATCAAATCGAATCTTTAGTTTAAATAAAATTTTAAATATTATACTATTAACCTAACCTTAATTAGAATATTAACTAATAATAAATGAAATTATATAAAAATACTTATTTTACATAAAATGTTTACAATATAGTTAATTGTTTTATTATGATTTAAGTTATATACATTTTAATTTTCATTCATGATTTTATAAATAAAACTTTCATTCATGTTTATATACCTCTTTATTCTATTCTTTTTCTTTACACCATATCTTCATGCGACTTAGTTATTAGTATAATGTTTAAAATTTTAGTTTAAACTATAGCTTCGTTGAGATAAGTATTGCTTTTATTTTCAATAATATTGTTAAATGATTTTCTCTCATTTATTGGTAAAATAAGTATTTCTATATAAATTCACTTGATATTCAATGTTAGCTGATATCCTATTTAACAGTAAGTTAATAGTATAAAGTTTAAAATTTTAGTTTAAACCAAAACTTCGATTAGATTAGTGCTGCATTTATTTTCAATAATATTGTTTAATTTTTCTTTTTGATTTCCCATGCCACTTAAAACACAATGTTTCAAGTGGCATGGGAACTTTAAAAGCAGGACATCCCTGGATGATGAGAATCTGGAAGACCTGCCACAAGCCTCACCCCAAGAAATGTGGTATCATGCATCAAGAATTCATCCCCCAGGGCTAGACTCTCAATTGAAAGTTCTAGTGTGACGTTTTGAAGCGTTTGAGGGAGGTCATTTGTCGAAAGTGACTGGATTTATGGAGCACAAAGACTTAGGTTCTTCACTCATGAGTTATTCTCCATAAGCAACATTATATCACTTCCATACCCACCCTATTCACCAGATTTAGCACCTGCAGACTGCCATCTCTTCCTCAAAATGAAAATGCAGCTCAAAGGTTGCTGTTTTAACACCCCTGTGAAGATCCAGAGCGAACTGCAGAAGGCCCTCAACTTGCTTACAGAAAACGACTTCCAGGCCAGATTCCAAAAGTGACAGGAATGCTGCAACCAGTGTATTGCTGCACAAGGTAACTATTTCAAAGGAGATGATGTTAAAATTTAGGTAAGTTATTTTTTATTAAACATAACTAGTCTGAGAACCTTTGGATACCACCACATATATCGGGAGGATCAATGATTCTATTTCACTTCTTTATTATTATTATTAATCAATTTATTTATTAAATGATTAACCAATTGACAAATAATAATAAAAGTAGTAAAATAGAACCAGTGTGTGTGTTTATTATTGGCAAAATAAGTTCTTGAGATACAACAAAATATTTACTCATATTCAGAACAGAATCTCAACAGATTTTATTATAACACTGAGAAAGAAAAGTACATTCATATTTATTGTGATTTTTATTAGTATTTTCTCTAAAATGTTGGTATTGGTCAAATTTAAACTCTATAGTGGATTCACTGCTGCAGCAAAGCAAATTCAAATTCCATGGATTTTCGTCAATGAATAGAACAAAAGAAGACAATATGAATATTGAGTGTTCACAGCTACCACGGTGGTAACCAGAGGAGGAGGACAGCAACAAAACTACTACTAATATTACTACTACTCAATATTCATAGTGTATTGTGTTGTACTATCCATTGAGTAAAACCCATGGATTTGAATCAGCTAGAATTTAAATTTGATTAATCCCAACTTCTTAGAGAAAATACTAATAAAAATCAGAATCATCATAAATATGAATATGTAATAAACCTGCACAAATCAAGTAATTCATACAGCAACATGAATCAAGTGACAAATTGTAAATAAACTTCAAATATTACCTTGTTCATAGGAATAGAATATTTCTTTAAAATATGTGGTGATATTAAAGTCATTTTATGGCGTAGGAATGCAGGACATGCTTGAAAACTTGATGGAAAGAACCCTGAAAAAGAGATATACATGAACTGGTGACAAAAGAAAAAATATTCAACTAAAAATAGCAATCTCATGGTTTACTTACCTATCATATCAATATTAACATAAAATGTACGTCAGTTATTTGTAGGGTATAAACTACAGATTCACCATCTTTGAATTCTTTAGTTTCCACCATCTATAACTTCATTAATAGTTAGAGACTCATATATGGCATTCATTAATGCAATCTATCAACTATGTAACACTTGTTTGCAACAATCACCAAACAGAATCCAATATATCTGACTATTTTCACTCTTCTCTTTTACACCCACCCCATACAATCAATCATTTCACAGCAATCAGTTTCTCAGTCTTGGACATATTTTTTTTTTTATGTTATATACCAAAATTCAGATTTTTATCTTAGCTAAAAAATAAGAAATTTGTCTCCAAATCTTTAAACAGTAAAATGATATAATATCATGTGAGTATTGTGCTAAAACTATTAATTTAGCTTTTAACTCTTAGTTGTTTCAGGCATTAGATTGCAGCCATGCTGGGGCACCACCTTGAAGAACTTTTAGTTGAATGAATGGACTCCAGTACTTATTTCTTTTTAAAACCGGGTACTTATTTTTATTGGCCATTTTTGCTGAACCACTAGCTTATGGGGACATAAAAACATAACACTAGTCATCAAGCAGTGAGGTGGGTGGGGAAAAATACAGGAACAACAACAAACACACACACAACAGGCTTCTTTGAGTTTTCATTCACCAAATCCACTCAGATAACTTTGCATGTCCCAAAGCTATAGTAGAAGACACTTGCCCAAGGTGCCATGCTGTGTGACTGAACCATAAAAACACACAGAAACTTTTATATTATATACTAGCAGATATACCCAGTGTTGATCAGGATAAAAATGTGATAGCTTTTTATTGTTCAACATGTTTCAGTCATGTGACTGCGGCCATATTGGAGAACAAATCAACCCCAGGATTCATTCTTTGTAAGCCTAGTACTTATTCTACTGGTGTCTTTTGCCAAACCACTAAGTTATGGGGACATAAACACAGCAACATTGGTTGTCAAGCGATGGTGGGGTACAGAGACACACACAAATATATACAGTCTTCTTTCAGTTTCAATGTACAAAATCCACTCATTGTGGCTGGAGATTTTAATGGGCATGTCAGACAGCAACCTGGTATTTCCATGGTTTACATGGGGGCCATGGAGGTGGTACTACAAATGAAGAGAGAACTAGGTTCCTGAAGTTCTGCAATGCAAATAACCTATTGATCTGCAACACCAACTTCAGGAAGCCAGCCAGTCACCTGATAACCTATCAATCAGGTGACTCTGTTAGCCAGATTGATTTCATTCTCACCAGACAGCAGGATGTATGGTTGCTCTTAAATACAAAAACCTTCCCTGGTGAAGAAAGTACGCCCCTCCCCTCTCCCTCCAGCATAGACTAGTTATTAGTGACTTTAGACTCGGGGCCAAAAGGATGCCAAAAAGCACACCAATCTGGAAAAGAAGGACTTGGAGGCTTAAGAACCCTTCAGATGGTCAGAGATTTAAGGATATCCTTACTAAGAGATTTGATGATAAGGAGGAGAAGCTAGTCCTGTGACATAGAAGGCAGCTGGGAATTCCTGTGAGACAGCTTGCTGAGTGTCACAGACCAAATCTGTGGCTGGTGCAAAGTCCCTTCCAGATGAAGGGTAACATGGTGGTGGAACAATACTGTGGACAGGGCCATTAGAGCAAAGAAACAGGCCTGGAAGAGTGGGGGTACCAGGAGAATGTGTCAGATAGCCAAAAGGGAAGCTAGGAGACAGGCATATACAGCCAAGGGAGTAGCAGAACAGAAGAAGCTTCCCAATGATCAGCGACATGAGGACCAAAGAACTCAAGTATTTCGGATTGCAAGACAAAGAGAAAACCGTGATGTCATAGGAGAGAAATGTGTCCGCATGGATGATGGTGCCCTTGCATTTAATGATTCTGCAAAGAAAGAGGCATGGAAATGCTATTATGAAAGACTGCTGAATGTAGAGAATGAGTGGGAGGAGAAGAGTCTGCCAAAGGTTGAACTCATTGAGGGACCAGCAACCCGAATTGACAGTACCCTGATAGATAAAGCAATTATGGATATGAGGAGAGGAAAAGCATCTGGCCCATCAGGAATTATTGCTGAGATGCTTAAAATATCGGGCGGTGTGAGTTATGGTCTTGTGACTTGCATCATAAATCAGGTAGTTCATGAAGGAGTCATATCCAATGACTGGTGTAGCAGCACCATAGTCAACTGCTACAAAGGGAAAGGTGATGTTTTAGATAGAAATAACTACAGGGGTATCAAGTTATTGGATCAGGTGATTAAAGTTACAGAGAGGGTCATAGCCCAACTAATTAGGGAGAGAGTTAGCGTAAATAAGATGCAATTTGGTTTTGTGACAGAAGCACCGCTGATGCTATATTTCTGGTAATGCAAGAGAAATATCTAGCCAAAGATAAACCTCTGTACTTAGCTTTTGTTGACCTGGAGAAAGCCTTTGACAGGGACCCTGAACCATTATCTTGGTGGTCAATGCAGAAATTGGGGATAGACGAGTGGTTGGTAAAAGCTGTACAAGACCTGTAAAGGGATGCTGTCAGTAAGGTGAGGGTTGGCAACAAGTACAGTGAAGAATTCCAGGTAGAAGTAGGGGTTTACCAAGGATTAGTCTTCAGCCTCCTCTTATTCATTATAGTCCTTCAGGCAATAACAAAGCAATTCAAGACAGGCTGCTGTTGGGAGCTCCTCTATGCTGATGACCTTGCCCTAATAGCCAAGTCACTGCCAGAACTAGAGACAAAGTTTAGGGTGTGGAAGCAAGGTCTAGAATCGAAGGGCCTTAGGATCAACCTAGCAAAAACCAAAGTCTTAGTAAGTAGGAAGGCTGTCAAACCACACTCCCCTTCAGGTAGATGGCCCTGCTCGATCTGTAGAAAAGGCATGGTTAGAAACACCATATGATGTACCCAATGTAAGATATGGAAACACAAAAGATGCAGCAATATTAAAGGAAGGTTAACTGGAAAGATAGTTTTTGTGTGTGGTAGATGCATGGGTGCAATAAACATCAAAGATGTACAGAAAACAGATTCCATCACATGCTAGGGGGAGAAACAGCTTCCACTACCTAGACACCCAAGTCTGTAGTGGGGGTGGTTGCTCTGAGAGTGTAGCAGCTAGAATAAGAATAGGCTGGGCAAAGTTCTGGGAGCTCCTACTGCTGCTGGCAACTAAGGGCCTCTTGCTCAGGATGAAAGATAGACTGTATAATGCATGTATGCAAACTACCATACAACATGGCAGTGAAATATGGACCATTGACTGCTGAGGACATGCGTAGGCTTGAAAGAAATGAAGCTAGTATGATCTGCTGGATGCGTAATGTGTGCATACATGACAGAGTGTAAGCGCACTGAGAGAAAAGTTGGGCATAAGAAGCATCAAATGTGGTGTGTAAGAGGGATGACTGCGCTGGTATGGTCATGTGTATGTATGGATGAGGACAGCTGCACGAGGAAGTGCTACTCCCTAACTGTGGAAGGAACCTGTGGAAGAGGTAGACCCAGAAAGACATGGGATGAGGTAGTGAAGCATGACCTTTGAACATTGGGCCTCACAGAGGCAATGACATGAGACTGAGACCTTTGGAAATATGCTGTGATTGAGAAGACCTGGCAACTAAAGTGAGATCGCAGCCACTCATGTCCGGCCCAATTAAGAGTACCCCTGATGCATTGTGTGATATGATATTCTTGAGAAGACCTGTTGAGTCAAGTAAAACTAAAATCATAGTTGTGCCCCCTGATTGGCTCCCGTGCTGGTGGCACGTAAAAAGCACCATCCGAATGTGGTCAATGCCACGTCTGCCTGACTGGCACGTAAAAAGCACCAACCAAACGTGACCAACGCCAGTACCCTCTGACTGGCCCCCATGCTGTAGCACGTAGAAGGCACTATCCAAACATTATCGATGCCAAGCCCAACTATTTGGCCCCTGTGCTGGTGGCACATAAAAAGCACCCACTACACTCTCAGAGTGGTTTGCGTGAGGAAGGGCATCCAGCTGTAGAAACATTGCCAGATCAGATTGGAGTCTGGTGCAGCCGCTGGCTCTCCAGACCTCAATCAAACCGTCCAACCCATGCCAGCATGGAACACAGACGTTAAACAATGATGATTACTACTTTTCAATCTTGAACACCTCACGCCTTTCCTACTCATGCTGTAGAACATTGGTAAATTTCTTACCTTTTGCTATGTAAATATTGTCACCAAGCTTCCCTTCTGGTTACCTAATATAATTCTCTGCTTCCACCATATTTCCAGTCTTTTCATGCCTGTCTCATTGCTTTTATAGAACTGTCTACCTCCTTGTTCCACCACCAAGTCACCCTTGGCCTGGCTGGGACTTTGCACTAGCCATAGATTTGGTCTGGAGCCCTCAGAAGGTTGTCACACAAGAACTTCCAATTGTCCTCTAAGCTATATGTCCCCAATTCCTCCTCCGAAGCTTCCATTAGAATATCTCTAAATTTCTGTCAGTTTGCTGGGTCTTAGAGCTTCCATAACCTTTTTTTATCCAAACTAGTTTATTTCTTGGAGCCCTTCTAGCTCTAATTCTGAAGGCACTAACTAGTAACCTATGTTGGGTTGTACACTCTTCAACAGAGAAAGACATTGCATTTGCAGGCGTCTGTCCATCTCATCGTCTGATGAGGAGGTAATCAATCTGGCTTACGTATTCACTAGACTGATAGGTGGTCAAGTGCCTGGCTGGTTTTCTAAAGTTAGTGTTGCAGATTATGAGATCATTTGCACCACAAAACTCCAGCAGCCTTGTTCCCTCCTCATTTCTCGAGTCAAAACCATAACCTCCATGCACACCATGGAATCCATGGGAGTGCTACCCAACATGCCCATTGAAGTCATCAGCCACAATAATGAAGTCTCTGTTATTTGTCATTGAGATAGTCTGCAGTAGGACCTCATAAAATTATTTTTTCTGGTCATCACCCAGCTCAGACTATGGAGCATAAGCAGAAACGAATGTAACTGTTAATCCATCCAAGTTTAGCCTCAGCTTAACTACCCAATCACACACTGACTACCTCCATTACCTTTTCTACCCACTTTCCACCAAAAGTATCCCTATACCACCCACAATTTGAACTTCTATTTCTTACTCGTGAGGAATCCAATGGAGTATCACCTCCATCTTACTTCTTGCACACCACACACATCTACATGCTGTTGCCCCAGAATTTCAATGATCTCACTAGTCCTTTCTTTCAATGTGCCAACATTGATTGTGGCAACCCTGAAATTGTGGACTTGGGAGGATAAGAGTTGTGGAACTTTTCTAACACCTGAAAAGAAGATTTGTGCAAACACTAGCAGAGGGTTTGGTAGATAGTTTATTAAATAAATTACAATTTCCTTAATCCTTACAATATCCAGATGATGTGCCAAGAAGATGAGAAGTGAAGTGGGTATAGGGCTAGGGCTTCAGGTTAATTACAGAGGATCGCTACATAGCAAGGTTTAAATATTCATATACATCATCCACATTAAATCTTATATATATATATATTTATATATATATATATATATATATATATATATATATATATATATATCATCATCATCATCGTTTAACGTCCGCTTTCCATGCTAGCATGGGTTGGACGATTTGACTGAGGACTGGTGAAACCGGATGGCAACACCAGGCTCCAATCTAATTTGGCAGAGTTTCTACAGCTGGATGCCCTTCCTAACGCCAACCACTCAGAGAGTGTAGTGGGTGCTTTTACGTGTCACCCGCATGAAAACAGCCGCGCTCAAAATGGTGTCTTTTATGTGCCACCCGCACAAGAGCCAGTCGAGGGGCACTGGCAACGATCTCGCTCGAAAACCCTACAAGGCCAGTCAGGCGGTACTGGCAACGGTCACGCTCAGGATGGTATATCTTATGTGCCACCCGCACAAGAGCCAGTCCAGGGGCCCTGGCAACGATCTCACTTGGCTTGCCGGGTCTTCTCACGCACAGCACATTTCCAAAGGTCTCGGTCAGTAGTCATCGCCTCGGTGAGGCCCAATGTTCGAAGGTCTTGCCTCACCACCTCAGCCCAGGTCTTCCTGGGCCTACCTCTTCCACGGGCTCCCTCAACTGTTAGGGAGTGGCACTTTTTCACGCAGCTATCCTCATTCATTCTCACCACATGTCCAAACCAGCGCAATCGTCTCTCTTGCGCACCACTACTGATGCTTCTTATGTTCAGCTTTTCTCTCAAGATACTTACACTCTGACGGGTATGCACATTTACATTACACATCCAGCGGAGCATACTGGCTTCATTCCTTGCGAGCTTACGCATGTCCTCAGCAGTCACAGCTCATGTTTCACTGCCATGTAGCATGGCTGTTCGTACACATGCGTCATACAGTCTGCCTTTTACTCTGAGTGAGAGTCCCTTTGTCGCCAGCAGAGGTAAGAGCTCTCTATATATATATTAGTTGCCAAAGAAGGAATTCATGTATGTTTAAATGAAAATGATGGGGAAGGGGAAGTGGGGGTTACAAAGATGGATGCTGATTTTAGAAACTACTAAATTCTATGTTTGAACCCTCATTATTATTACATGGACTTAATAAAGAATTAGTAATATCTAATTATTATTAACACTTCGAACCAAATTTGATGACTGGCACCCATGCCAACCTTTCCTTCATTAGACACTAAACTCGGCTTGCGAAGACCTGTTGGAGCAAGGGAAATCAAAATCGTAATTGAACCGAATTCGATGACTGGCACCCATGCCAGTGGAACGCTAACAGCACCATCTCAGCATGATCATTGCCAGAGCAGCTGTCTGGCTTCTGTACTGGTGGCACGTAAAAAGCACCATTTGAGCGTGATTGTTACCAGCGTCGCCTAACTGGCACTTCTGCAGGTGGCATGTGAAAAAGCATTCGAGCGAGGTCGTTGCCAGTGCCGCTGGCCTGGCTCCTATGCAGGTGGCATGTAAAAGACACCATTTGAGCGTGGCCGTTGCCAGTACCACTTGACTGGCCCTCGTGCCAGTGACACGTAAAAGCACCCACTACACTCTCGGAGTGGTTGACGTTAGGAAGGGCATCCAGCTGTAGAAACTCTGCCAGATCAGATTGGAGCCTGGTGCAGCCATCTGATTCACCAGTCCTCAGTCAAATTGTCCAACCCATGCTAGCATGGAAAGCGGATGCTAAACGATGATGATGATGACTATTAGTAGCATACATTAACAAATTTAGTAATTATGCACACACACACATACATAATCATATACATATATATATATATATATACACACACACACACACACACACATATATATATATATATATAGAGAGAGAGAGAGAGAGAGAGAATTTGTGTTGGGTTTGAAAATGCAGCTAGCTGAATTTGAAAAATGTATAATTGTTTTTAGATTTTCTCCAATATTTTTTCCCGCATACCAATACACATCTTCTCCCCAACCACATATATATATATATATATATATATATTATAATAGCTGAGTTACTATCAGAACTAGAGAAGAAGTTTCAGGTGTGGAAGCAAGGTTTAGAATTGAAGGGCTTTCAAGTCAACCTAGCAAAGCCTAAAGTCTTCGTAAGTAGGAAGGTAGACAAATCACAAATCCCTTAAGGTAAATGGTCCTGTTCAATCTGTAGAAAAGGAATAGGTAGAAACTCCATAAGATGTACTTGGTGTAAGCTATGGTGCAGCAATATCAAAGGAAGTTTAACTGAAAAGACAGTTTTTGTGTGTGGTAGAGCACAGGTGCAATAAACATCAAAAAGTACAGAACACAGATTTCATCACATGCCAGGGGGAAAAAACTAGAAATTGTTGATAGCTTCCATTACCTAGGTGATCAAGTCAGAAGCTGGGGTGGTTGCTCTGAGAGTTGTTGGCACTCCGTCGATTACGATGTCGAGGGTTCCAGTTGATCCGATCAACGGAACAGCCTGCTCGTGAAATTAACGTGCAAGTGGCTAAGCACTCCACAGACACGTGTACTCTTAACGTAGTTCTCGGGGATATTCAGCATGACACAGTGTGACAAGGCTGACCCTTTGAAATACAGGCACAACAGAAACAGGAAGTAAGAGTGAGAGAAAGTTGTGGTGAAAGAGTACAGCAGGGTTCGCCGCCGTCCCCTGCCGGAGCCACTAGGCCATTGCGCCTCCACGCTCTGAGAGTATAGCTACTAGAATAAGAATTTCCAGGGCATAGTTCAGAGAGCTCTTACTTCTGCTGGTAACAAAAGTTCTCTCTCTCAGAGTGAAAGGTAGACTGTATGATACCTGTGTGCAAACAGCCATGCTACATGGCAATGAAACATGGGCTATGACTACTGAGGACATGCATAGGCTTGAAAGAAATGAAGCTACTATGCTCTGCTGGATGTGTAATGTCAGCGTGCATTCACGACACAGTGTAAGTGACCTGAGAGAAAAGTTGGACATAAGCATCAGATGTAGTGTGCAAGGGAGACAACTGTGCTAGTATGGTCATGTGATGCATATGGATAAGGACAACTGTATGAAGAAGTGTCACACCCTAAAAGTTGATGGAACCTGTGGAAGAAGTAGACCCAGGAAGACATGGGATGAGGTGGTGAAGCACAACCCTCAAACTTTGGTCGCTTGTCATTGCCCCTGTAATGCCTGAGATCTTTGGAGATATGCTGTGCTTGAGAAGACCCAGCAAGCCAAGTAAGATTGTAGTCGTGGCCGATGCCAGTGTCATATAACTGGCCTATTTAAAAGCTCCCTTCAATTGCTGTGTTTGTGAAGACCAGTTGGACAAAATGAAATCACAGTTGTGGCCAATGTCAGTGCCGCCTGACTGGAACCCATGCCAGTGACATGTAAAAAGCATCATTCAAGTGTAAGCTATGCCAGTCCACCTGACTGGCACCCATGCAGGTGGCACATAAAAAGCATTGTTTGAGCATGGTCGATGCCAGTGCTGCCTGACTGGCTCCCATGCCAGTGGCACATAAAAAGCACCCACTATACTCTCAGAGTAGTTGGCAAAACTCCCGCCAAATTATCCGCAAAAACACACACGTACACACCCATTTCATATATCTTTCAATTTCTGCTCGCTACAATTAGCTATTACATTACACAAACATCTAATACAATAGCTCTCAGCTACATTATGTTCTTTAAAAAGGTACGTGTCTATTTTTTCTATAAGCGTATAACAATGACTTATTCCATACTTCTTCACTTAGTTTTTATCTTCACTTTTCTTAAATTGGATACGTCTGCTATTAAGTTGCAGAACTTTGGCAGTACAGTTACAAATCATTTCTGCTTTACTTCTTACATACAATTTCCCCGTAAATTCTTACAGCTTCATTTTTTTAGTGATGATTGAAATGTCAAACATTTTCTAATTGTTAAAGCAATTCTTAACGTCAACTTCTTAATGCCTCTTCTATTTTTTTCCTACCCCCCATACTTACCGAGAAAATCGATTAAAACATTTTCTAATGCAAATCCCCTCTTTGTTCTGCCATTAATGCAACCAGTTGCTCACACAGCAACAAGGGGACTACAGGATGAGTCAGCCAAAACTTTCGCTATGCTGTCTCTCTTCTTTCACCTCTTTGTGGGTTTAATTATCTTCATCTTTAGTTACAGTTTCTCATTCAAACTACATAATATGCAGAATTGTTGCATTAATACAGTAGGGTATTTTGAGGGAGGTTTGGATGCTATTTCTACCAGATCTACTTACCATGTAGAGGTCTGAACTTAATTTTCATTCACAGATTTGCATTTCAAAAATTTGACATAATCTTTTCCATAAATCAACTATCGTAAAAATTTTCTACCATGACCTCACATTTTCTATGTATGTGTGTGTACCTTAAAAGACGTGATTAGACAGAAGTCCAATAGAATAGTTCTCAGAAACAGACTACGCACAAATTCTTTCTTCACAACTCATGAAGCTGTTTTCTGTGAAGATATTTTAGAAAGACTTCCCTGCCATTTTCTCCCAAATTTTTTTTCTTTTTTTTTTTTTTCTTTGCCAAAAATTCCCGTTTTTGGATACAGAGGTTCTGGAAAATTGCCAAAAATCGGCATTGTGAAATTTTTTCCCCCCCTTTCTCCCCCAACTTCTTCAATTTTGACTTTTCTCCCCAACACTAGCCCTAAAACCATAACCCTAACCCTAACTCTAAAACCCTAAAACCCTAACTGTAAGTACAGAAATGTTTTGAAATTTTTGTCTGCATCATAATGTCCGTATTTTTCCGCATATTTACAAAAAACAAATTCTTTAAAAAAATTTTATAAAGATTTTTGGAAATTTTTTTCAGAATCATAATCTCCTTATTTTTCCACATATTTTCAACAAAAAAATTCTCAAAAAAGTTCAAAATGAAGGAAATGGGGGTGGGAGTAATTTAGAAATGTTGATCTTTGCCACTTTTTTTGCAGATTCGTACTCCCCGTAGCCGAAAAGGGGGGTTTCTGTAGAAAAAAAAAAATTTCAACAAAGGGTAGTTTTTTGGGAGGGGAGAATGGGCAAAGCTGTTTTCTGTCAGGGAAGAGGGGAGAAAATTTTCATACAGCTGGAGGCTCCAATTGAAGCAGGGGACCCGAAATGATAAGGTTGAGAAACACTGTGACAGATTATGCCTAACTGAAAACGATCAAAGCCACATCATCCAAACAGACCGGGTGAAACCGGGCTTAGCTGCTAGTATGTATATATATATACACATATACCTTGGTACAGCATGTATTCAATCCAATGAAGTACAATTTGCTCACTCCCATACAGCATCCAGATTAAGGCCCAGTAAAGAGAGGGGTAAGAAGGGCATGAAAGTAGTCATGCATGTCCATTTATACATACACAGTATTAACTTTATATGCTAATATACACATATCTCATATATGTCTACATATACAAAGACATGGTATGAATCTTACATATATACAGCATGGTATGAATCTTGCATATTCATACATACAAATACACACACATATATATTCACTATCGATATACCCACACATGCACACACATATGAACATGTTGTCTATATAAATGTACACATCATCATTGTTTAACATCTGCCTTCCATGCTAGCATGGATGGGATGGTTTCACAGAAACAGATGTCTTGCTGCAGAGAAAGTACAAGGTTACAGAGAGACCAGGATTGAAGATAGAAACAAGTGCGCTACTGCAAAGGTAATACATGATTACTCAACCTGAGGGAAATGCAGGAGAAGGAAAGAGAGTGGGAGACTGTAGAATAGAGATGGTTGCAAAATGCTGGGCATACAAGGGATGGTGATCAGAAGTTTGAATGCCATAATGTGGTAGGATATTGCAAAGGAAGTGTGATTAAAGAGTACAGAGGGGTGGTAGTGAAAACTTGAGTATATATAGTCGGGAGGGCTACTGAATAGCAGTGATACAGAGGAAGAGGGTTGTGAGGACAGGATTGGGAAGTGAGAGCAGGGCATAGTGTATGAAGGAGGAAATATGAGGAAGAGAAGAGATGTGGAGGTGTAGATTGGTTTGTCGGGGTAAGGTGAGTGAAAAGTTTTCTTGTTATGTGTGGGTGGAACACACAGGTCAGGGGCTAGCAGATAGCAATAATACAGTGAATGAGGGCATGTGGGGTGGAACACACAGGTCAGGAGTTAGTGGAGAGCAATGATACAGTGGAACAGGGCCAAGAGGACAGGATTGGGGAGTGGGAGGTAAGCATAGCGCATGAAGCAGAAATGTGAGGAAGAGAAGAGATGTAGAGACATAGTTTGGTTTGTTGTGGTAGAGTGTGAGAGAAGTTTTCCTGTTAAGTGTCAGTGGGACACAGCCTCTCGAACTCAGTTTTGCTGACATGAGCAGGTCTTCGCTAGAACTTCATATCAACAGACATTTCAGTCCATTTTTATTTCCTCCATGAGGCCCAACATCCTGAGATTAGTCCTTACCACTTCATTCCACATCTTCCTGGATCTCCCTCTTCTGCGGATACCATCCACTTCAGTGTAAGCACTTCTTTATGCAGCTGTCCTCATTCATATGCATCACATGAATGACGATGCAATATAGATATAAGTACACCCATATACTCATATATACATACACACATATGAACAAGAAGTCCACACAGAGGTATACATAGATGTAAATATATACATATATACTCATAAATACATACAGCCACACTGACATATATACCTAATGAGGTTCACATAACTACATACAGACACTTATACAGTAAGCTGACAGGTGTGCACACTTAAAAAATATGATTATGATTAGCTAAGGAGAAAGTCATGTATATTTATAATGAAATGGTGGGAGTGGGGCAGGCATAATGTTTTTGCAAGATGGACACTGTTTTTAATGTACATTAAGATTCAGAATTCTTATTATAATTATTATCATCAATACACCCTAAACCACATAATATCATAGATTAACACTTGAAGCTATACATTATCATATAAACTTAGGAGCATATGGAAACAATCATACTGTTCTATTCTACATACTAACATAAAACATAGAAGAATTCGTACTAATCTAAGCTACATAATATATATACGAAATCAGCTGGTAAGGATGCTGTATGGGAGAGAATAATTAAACGGCATTACATGAAAATACATGAAAATAAAGTAAGACTAAGATTAAATAAACTTAGCTTCTGTTTTCACTTTTGGCAATAAGCAAGTAAAACAGACTATATCTATCACTACAGAATGTTTTTGCAAGATGGATGCTGTTAGTTTTTTTTTTTTAATGTATGTTAATATTCAAAACTTTTATTATTATTATTAATAATAATAATAAAAAACGTTTTGAATATTAACATACATTAAAAACAACAACAATAATACACCCTATACTGATTTTTAATGTATATTAACATTCAGAACTTTTATTATAATTATTATTATCAATACACAATAAGCCATATGATACTATAGATTAGTGTTTCAAGCTATATATTATCATGTAAACTTAGGAGCATATGAAAAAAATCATACTGTTTTATTCTACATACGAACATAAAACATAGGAGAATTTGTACTAATCTAAGCTACATAGTATATATGAGAAAGCGGCTGGTAAGGATGCTGTATGGGAGAGGAAGATTAAATGGCATTACATGAAAATAAACTAAAACAAAGATTAAAACATCTTAGCTTTTGTTTTCACTTCCAGCAATAAGTATATATATATATATATATATATATATATACTGGAAACATTCTTGGCATATTTATTGTACGAACATCAAAAATTTATGTAATAGGAGGGATGTACACATGCCCTAATCAAGATGGTGACAGGAGGTAAATTTAAGGAATACCTTGTGCAAGTCGTTCCAACCTTCTTCCATGTTCAGGTGGGATAGCATACCAGGATTTTGGTGCTCCATAATGAATATAGTTGATACTGTATAAGTCCATATCTTCAGTGTGCCAAGCAAATGTGGTTTTCCACATGCCAAAATAAAGATATGCAGTGTTGACACCTTCAATCTTGATCCCATAATCCTCATTAACATGGTCTAATATGGTTCCTAACCTATTGATATTCCAATAATCTTGGTCTTCATCATATAAACTGCCAGAAATATCTGCTCCATATACAGGAGCAACAAATGTAATGTTTTTCCAGTACTTTCTCTCCAACTCTTCATAGTCACTATGTCGAGGAGTATGGTAGCTGGAAAAAATAAAAATGAAAATAAACAACACAATTTGACAAGATAGTCCACAGACAGTTTTTTTTTTTTTTTAAATCTGTTCTTGCTTCATGAAAGTCTGAATTGATACTAATAGTAACACCTCTAACTACACTGCTTCTAGTATCAGTTTTATCAACACTATTTAATCAAAGAACTAAAACAGTATTAAGATAATCAATAATTATTTGATCAAATGCTTACACTTTTCAGAAGGACGGGGTTTTATAAGTCATTAAATACCCCAAATATTCCTCTAAATTATTCTTTCAATACTAAACCTTCTAGATGAGGACCTCAAACCATAAAGTGCTAAACTTGAGACTGTAAAGCATGAATATATTCTTATTATTTCAGTGCTTTCTATCTATTTTCTATCTATAATTAACAAATAATAAATATGGTGACGGATTAACATGCCACAACAGTGGCAGTACAGCTAGCACAGTACACAAGACAGTGCTGTATTTTACTTCAGCACTTTAATTTTCTTCATGGCATAGGTGTGGTTCACAGCATAGGAATGGCTGTGTGGTTTAGAAGCTTACATCCTATCTATGTTGTCTCAGGTTCAGTCCCACTGCACAGCATCTTGGGCAAGCATTTTCAACTATAACCCCAGACCAACAAAAGCCTTGTGAGTGGATTTGGTTGAAGACAAAGAAAGTGTGTGTGTGTGTGTGTGTGTGTGTGTGTGTGTGTGTGTGTGTGTGTGTGTGTGTGTGTGTGCACATGCATGCGCATATGCACACACAGGGTGCAAGGGACATTTGAGGGCACTTAGTTACCAGTATATTACACACTTCAAACCAATTAAAAGGTTTTAATTTCTTTCAGATTCCTCATGGCAGATAAAATGCTAACAAAAAAAGACATGTAGTTGTTGTTGCCCTATGTGAGGAACACAACAATTTGGAAATCACCAGCCTTCTAAATGTTGCAAAATCTTTTGTACGCAAAGTTTAGATAGAATTGGATGCCTTTGGTAAGAATGTCTTAACTGTATCAAAAAAATTCTAAACATTTGAATACTATAAGGCTAGTGTAATTTATCAAACAGTTTCAAAATATTATTGATGATAATCCTGGAAAGTCAAAGAACTTCAGGTGTCGGAGTGGACTATCAGAACTGTGGTGCACATGGACATTCAGTTGGAAAACTGTTTGATCTGTGCAAAGTAGTTTCTTAACAAGGTTTAAAAATTCTCATGAATATCACATGCTTTGGTTCTTCTCTGATGAGAAAAACTTCAACCAAGACCCAAAGTTTAACAGGAAAAATGACAGATGGTTATGTGCAGATTCTTCTTATGTCCCCAAAATGATGAATACTAAGATTCCAGCAATAGTGATGGTTTTAAGAATGGTGAGTAACAAAAGCCATATCATGCCACCTCACAGGATTGTAGAATTAATATTGCCGGATACATTGAGATGCTAGAGAGTTTTCCAGCTTTGGATAAGCATGCAATGGAAGGCCAAACATGCTTCAACAAGATTCAACACTGCACAAAGCACATGTAACCCAAGAATGGATATTAGACAATCTTTACAATCATGTTACACCAAACCAGCCAGATTTAAATCCCATTAACTACTATGTTTGGAGCATTGTTGTAAGTGATACTAATGTACATCATTCCCATACTGTACCTTCACTGAAGGCTGCCACTGTCCAGGTGATTTTCAAAATGAATAAGGACAATTTAGTGCAGGTATGTCAATGATTCCAGTCCCACATTAAAGCAATCATCAAAGTTAAAGGCAGATTCATAGAATAATCTTATAAATTGGGGAAAGAGATAATAGCTAAGCTGTGAAGGTGGAGAATAAGGTAAATGCCACAAATATTGTAAACATCTAATTAACAGATGATCACCCACTCTGTAATTGTAGATTTCACTTGAAGAGATTCAACCAATAACAAAAAAAAAATTTTTTTTAATTCTTTTATTTTAAACATACAATCTACTCTGTAAATATATCTAATATTTATCAAATAACATGCCCAAAATCAAATCTTTTCAAAAAACAAAAGCTAAAATATTTAACAACCTGACCTATTTATACAATCAAATAATGATTTTGATAATTTCAAAGTGAACCTACATAACAGAAGTGTTAGCTAGTCAAGAACTTGAAGAAATTACCAACTGCTTAATCCTACTATGTAGCCAACCTCTAATTATTAACTTTTAAAGGAAAATATTGAGATTAAAGTTGTTTTGAAATTCTAATATAAACTTAAATTCCAACACAACACGTTCATGTAGTCAAAGGAAACCAGTTAATTTCAGTGTATTACTGGAAGGAAAGATGTAAATTGAATGTGGAAAGCACCAAACTTGGGAGAAGTGTTAGGTCAGATGTAAAAGACTTTAAGCATCAAAAGTGAGACAGAAATGGATCAAGACACAAAGAATGATTATACAAAGGGAAATCAAAAATTATCCCCACTTTTGCCATAACATGTCTTTATCATTTTCACACTGCCCTCTGGACAGGTGTGCTTATAGTTGGTACTATTGTGGTCCCATGATCGAAGTTTGACCCCGATCGCACCATTTTTCTTTCTGGCTTTACAGTGTGCCCCAAAGAAGAACAAAGAGCAGTGATCTGATTTCTCTGATCAGGTGTGTCACGAGCTGAAATTCATCGAAAGTTTTTAGCATAATATGGGGACAGTGCACTACCGCATAGAAGTGTGTATGAGTGGATTAAGAAGTTTAATAGTGGTCAGACAAGCATGATGCATGAAGAGGGAACAGGACGCCCATCAACCTCCAACACTGATGAAAAGATTCAGCAAGCTCAAGATATGGCAATAGTAAACCAGTAAGTTATCATTGATGAGGTAGCTCGTTCACTGCAGATTAGTCATGGTTCTGCCTATCAAATTACCCACAATGGACTCAGCTTCCATAAAGTCTGTGCAAGATGGGTGCCAAGAGAGCTTACTGCAGAGCACAAGCGCAAATGTCTGCCAACATTTACTTGATTGCTACAACAATGAGGGCGAGGAATTTTTGAGCAGATTAGTCACAGGAGATGAAACGTGGGTCCATCATAATGAGGCAGAATCCAAAAGAGAGTATGGAGTGGCAACATCCTGGTTCACCAGCAACGAAGAAATTCAAGACTCAGTCCTCTGCGGGAAAGGTGATGCTAACCCTTTCTGAGGACTCAAAAGGGCCTATACTGGAAGACTACCTGGAAAAGGGGTGTACAATCAACAGTGCAAGATACAGTACTTTGCTGGCCAACAAACTGAAGCTGGCAATTCACACCAAATGCCAAAGCCTATTGTTGAAGTTTTGTTATTTATTGCATGTCAATGCACACCCACACATGGCTGCCCAGAATGTTAAAACCATTAACCAATTGTGTTAAAAGCCTCTGATGAATTTCAGCACCTGACACACCTGACCACAGAAATCAGATCACTGCTCCTTCTTCTTTGGTGCACATTGCTAGTGGAGCAGCCATGCTTACACTGTAAAGCCAGAAAGAAAAATGGCACAATCAGGCTCAAACTTTGATCATGTGATCACAATAGCACCAACTATAAGTACACATGTGCAGAAGGCAGTGTGACAATAATAAAGATATGTTATGGTGAAAGTGCGGATAATTTCTGACTTCCCCTCAAATATTACATTTAATTATGGAAAAAGAACACACTAAAACAATGAAATAATATTAAACATTATTAGGACTGAATTCAGTTAGATGAGAAACATACCCACTGACAAGACACAAACTGTAATTATCACTTACTAGACTATTTTGTTATCAATTACACTATAGTGCACTTACTTAGTGCAGCTGGTAACAAAGTCATCCAGCAATCTGATAGTTATTGGAGCCAGTCTCTGTTGTTTGTCTAACTGGTGCTTATTGTGTCTTAGTATCATTTAGAATAAAATTGTTTTTATCCTCTCTATGTCTTGTTAAGCATCAACTTAAAAACAGTTTGATGAAGAAGAAACCTTAGACAATCTATGGTCTTACTAAATTTTTAACAAAGTTTTTCACAAAAAAGAAAAAGAAAGAAAATTCTTACAAGAAAAGGCACAAATTCTCTAATTTTGCTTAAATAATTTTGTTTCAATAAAGTAGTTATTTGATTTGGGTTTTCCTTTTTATATATCCAAATAACTCTTCCATTCACATTTAGTTCCATTTCCTCTACTGTTTTACTTTAAATTGCTACAGGAGTTTCCTTGATAAATATAAAAACTAAAAACTTCCAACTATAACAGATAATGTTCCATCCTGAATGTTGAATCCAGTGAGCAATATTACAACAGACCCTAAAGAAAAAGATACCCTAAAATAAATGACAGTTTATTACAGAATGTTGGTAGCGAGATAAGAAGTAAACTCATCAAATTCAACAAAATTTTAAGAAATAAGCAGCCATAAAAATGGAAATGAGAAAAGGTAACATACCGATCACTGTTGGCTAACTTTTCAAATTCTTTAACGTGAATGCCTTTTCTCTGAATGTTATATTGAGTATACAATCCCTGACAACCACTCACCACCTGAGTGATAGGAGCAGGAACCATGAGATCAACATTTTCATAACCAACACGTCTTGGAGTCCATTCTGGTGGTGGAATCACCTATAAAATTATAAAGAGTAAAACTTATGTGGCATATAAAAATAAATAGCTACAAGGTTTCAGCAAGATGTTTCAGTAACACATTTCAAATTAAATCTTGAATGGTAAAAAATGTACTATTTTACTGATTCTAGCCAGCTGGCTGTGACTGTCCAGGAATGTCCTTATTCGGTGAGGGAGGATTACTACTCCTAATACAATAAAAACAAAATGAATTTCAAACTGTTTTTGAAACTCTGTGCAAATAGAGCTGGATTAATGCATCACTCATTCTTGATGAATGAAGGTTTAGTGGTATGAAAAACATCTAACTGTTAAAACATTTGCTGCAACAAATAAACCATCCCACTCATACAAGAAAGTTGTAAACGACCGTGCGAAGTAAAGGTGACAAGAATGGCTCCTTTGCACATCATACGGTTGATACAATAAATATGAAGAGGATGAACGAGTATAAGTGCCATAAGGAAAAGAGAGACACAACTGGGTAGAATGTTTAAGAGAAGATTTTATTTATATGTTAACATGTGCGTGCATCATATATACATAATAATAGATATGAGAACAAAGTGTATGCGTGTGCAATGAGTACAGAGCATTGAAAGAGCCTATAATATGACATTAGAAGAATGTTCAGATACAAGGATGATAAATACCAGTTCGTAGTCAATGTACACAATAGTTAAAATGCTGTATCAAGTAGTTGTGGCAGTAATGCAGAGCCGGTTGAGGTACCTGTCATACGTAATGTTGTGGCTACAATGCTGCTGCCGGTCACCTGTTACAGGAGGTTGTCGCAGGTTGTATTTGCTGTTAACCATGGTGACGTAATTCACAAACAGTGTTGTGTTGAAACCTGTGCGAGTGTTGCTGGTCGCTGTGTACGTAGAGAGATGATGTTGATGTTAGGATGAATGCTGGCAACAGAGATGGAGGTCATGAATGCTGCTTGGATGAAGTGTTGATGAGTCTCCATGTGGCTGCTGTTGTGTTGTCGCAGAAACTGGCCGTGTCCTGTGTGGTCAATGGCTAAACCTCAAAAGGTCTGGAACCGAAAAACATCGATTCTATGTAAAGCCAGAGTTTTATAGTGAGCAGTCGGCACAAACTGAGGTTTATAAGAGACTGTCTCACGTGACCTTATTTGAAGGCTGCGATTGGTCGGGTTGCATATTGGCGTGCAATAGAGCAAGAGACAAATTGCACCAATACCAACCAATCAGAGTAGTGGACACAACAGGGCCCAAAAGGGTGGCCGAAGGCTAGCTGTTATCTACTACGTCCGTATTTATGTATATATAACAGAGAGAGAGAGAGAGGAATTTCCTTCAAGTGTATGCTACTAAGTAATATGACTACAAACACTAATTATACACACAATGATCATCATCAGCAGCATTTTAACAACAGAATTTGTAGAGGTAGGTTTTCTACAACTGGATGCTCTTTCTGTTGCCAACCATCACCTGCTTAAGTAAGGTAATGTTTATCCATGGCAGATATGCTTTCACACAAGATGAAGGACACTGCTTGTATGATGGTAATGCTGTTTACAACCAACATATGATAACACAAGGAGACATGCCCCCCCCCCCCCCCACACACACACAATGGGCTTTTTTCCATTTCCATCTACCAAATCCACACACAATGATATTGTAGACCCATGGCTATAGTAGAAGACATTTGCCCAAAGTGTCAGGCAATATGACTGAACCTAAAACCATATGATTGAGAAGTAAACTTCTCAACTACACAGTCACACCTGCACATTTTATATATATATATATATATATATATATATATATATATATATATATATATATATATATATATATATATATATATCATCATCATCATCATCATCATCGTCGCCGTCGCTTAACGTCCACTTTCCATATATACATATATATATATATATATATATATATATATCATCAACTTTTAACGTCCATTTACCATGCTGGCATAGATTGGACAGTTTGATCAGAGCTGGGAAGCTGGAGAGCTGCATTAGGTTCCAGTCAGATTTGGCTTGGTTTCTACAGCTGGATAACTTTCCTGATGCCAACCACTTTATAGTGTATGCTAGGTGCTTTTAACATATCATTGGCATATCAGGCCCGAGTATTCTAACTCTTGTATTTTCAAACCAGCCAGATCCAGCCTCTCACACCTATTCTAGAGTGTCATTCTGAAAGTAAACAATCATGCCATTGAAATCTTGAAGCTACCAGATAATGCATGATTAATTCTAAACAATGTGAATAAATAAGTATTACATTTGACAAAGTAATCTGAACACTAAAGAATTAATGTTCTTACAGTTCTGCTCTGGATTAGTACTTTCTTTTTTATCAACTTTGAAAGGAGTACATTATATTATGTTGTATTTAATTTCCCCTGGTTTATAGTTAAAGTAGATGTCATTTTAGGTTCGTATACTGATCCCTACAGAAATAAAACAATATTGTCTAAAATAGTTGTACAAGAAGCACACCAGATATGCAATTATGAGATATTCCGCCAATTCCAAAATATTTTGTATAATTGATTTCTAATGTACAATCAGTCATGGTACATCTTGGAACACATTATTCAATAAATCCTTCTTTTCTTAAAGTGGTGGGGCATGCTTTTGAAAATGATTATCCGCCACTACTAGCAAGTCAAATTACTGTGGAAAGGCTATTTGAAAATATAGGCACATACCTCAATCCAATTCCATACTTATTTCATCACTGAGAGTTTGGCATTAGGAGAGAACATGGAGCTAAATACACAGAACTTGTTTTCAAACAATTCTTGCAACTATTTCATTCTGGAGAACTATTGAGTTCCCACAGTGTTACATAAGAGAGAGGGACTAAGAAATATTATCCCAACATTTTACATTTGTATCAAAATAGTAATTTTAACTTATTTTGATTTAATTAAAAAAAAAAGTAATGTGAGCTAGTGGTTCCATTTTTCACAGTATTATTATTCAATTATTAATACAAATCATTTCTTCCCAATTTTCTTTACTTATTGATCAGAATTTGTAATACTTCCAAAACTGATATATTTAATTTTCTTTTCATTTTAAATTATTTATTTAGAAGTATCAACAGAACAATATTTTTTTTATATCCATACCACTTTGCATATTGCCACTAATAGTTTATTTATCTAGGAGCCAATAAGAATTATTTCTAATTTCTTTCATTCTTATAAATACCAGTTCAAACCTGTTGCTAGACTGCCAAATAAAAATGTTTCTAAGTTAAGCACGTACCATCATAAATAATTGTGCAAATAACATTTAGATTGACTTTCTTGGTGAACATTAGTAACAGGATATAAAATAAGAAAAAATAGACAAGATGTAGGACTTTACCTCAACCTGCTTGACTGATAATAAGGTCCTATTTGTTCTGACTTTACCATATGTGTGTGTGTGTGTGTGTGTGTGTGTGTATAGATAGATAGATAGATAGATAGATAGATAGATATACAAACAGTTATTTTTAGAAAACTGCGAGGCCTTGTCTATATATTAAAAGGCATACAGAAACATACACACAGAAACAAAGACAAAAATAATTATCTATATCATACATACACATATACCGTAAAAACCTATGTAATTTGCACACCTGTGTAATTTACGCAGGTGATCTTCAAGATAAAATTTGTTAACACTGTTATAAAATGCTTCTACTCATGTAAAATTTGAACCCAAAATTTTTCAGAATAGTCGATATAGCCAGGGAAAAAAGGTTTTCAATTTAGTTGTATTTAGTATAATTTCACTTACTTATGAATAGATTTTATTAAATTTTCAATAAATAAAAATAATTTCTGTTTAATAAGTATCACATTGAAAGCTATTAAATTACAAAATGTTTGTGTTATTTATAATAAACTTCATTTTACATTCTTTGCCCACAAGACATTATGTCCGATCTTTAGCATACTCCAGTGTGTCTTCTCAAATCAAGATCACAAGAAAAGTTTTTGATAAGAATTACTAACAAAAACAAATCTGATAAATATGCATACGTGTTGTAAATTAAGTTTAATTACCAATAAACATCAGCTTGGATGACACTTTACTCAACCGACAGAGAAAGGTGACTGATCAGACTGATTATGTAAGCAGAATTCTTTTCTGCCTATTCTTGTCAGAACCTTTGATACGGAGTATTGAAATTTCAATCCCTTTCACACTTATAAAATATTAAGCAAACTTTAAAATTTGTCATTACCATTATTGTCAGTATGGGCAGAACTTATGAATCATTTACTGCAAAGGAGAAATTAAATATGTTGAATATGCATTTGAACATGACAATAGAGCTGCCGGAAGGTATTTTAATGCTAATGAAGCCAATGTTCGAAATTGGCATAAACAGTACGACAAACTTAAAAGTGTGCCTAGTAATAAACAGACAAAAATAAAAACATACAATCAAGATTATCCATATCATTACATTTTTTTCAATCAGGAATACCCACATCACTATGTATATTAATGATGTTCCATTGCAATAGGTTTTAGTAAATTTATACAGAAAAAGTAAGCATTATACAGTCTAGCATAAATAAAAGTCAACTTCATTATATTTAAGCCATTATTTTTTCTGTAAAAACCTATTGTGACATTAAATGAGTCAACTTCCGGTACAAATGTTTGTTTTGTATGTCTTTTTTCAACAAAAGAATTTTTTTTTTAATTCTGGAAATGATCTACTTATGTCATTTATGCACCCCACTAAAGTTTATTTTTATTTTTACAAAAAAAAGTGCATAAATTACATGGGTTTTTACAGTAGTTGTTTTCTAGAGTTTGTGTTCCATTGTATTGACTTCCACTTAAAATTACCACATTTTAAATCAAAAATAGAGTTACTACCCAACGTTGCCCAGTAAAGTATTCACGGAATTGTTTGCCAGTTTATAGAATGGGAATTCTACAGAATGGTACTTATGCATGTATATATATTTAACCTAACTTCTGAACTTATTTAATTGGAATTATCTAAACAATAGAAATCAATTTAATGCCTGAAGAAAATTGTGACTAACTGTCCAATATAGTGATGGATCTGGCCATGAATGACAATGGCGGGATTCTATGTTTCTTTTAGGAATAACTTTTTTCCCACCAAATGATGTCATTTAGAAGAGGCAGTTGCACTGTCTGATGTTCTTTCTGAATTCTTTTGCAAGACAGTCATCACTATTGTATAAATGGATAAGTTCATTTGGTAGAGGTTGTAAATTGCCAATACAAAATTTTCCCTTCATGCAGCAGACATTTGCAGTTTTGCCATGGAATAAGAATGCATAGCAGTAAGAGCATATGAAATTCATCACATCTACATCAGCAGAAAGAGTGAATCCATTTCCTTCCAATGCTCCCTCTGTCCTTCTTTCTTTCCTCACCCTGTTCTTTAAGATTCATGCAGCCCCATCTCAGGCATTTCTGCAAGTCTTCTGCTATTTGTACTTTGTCTCACATCCTGGAGATGCACATTCCTATCTTCCTCAGTCTCTCCTTGCCTCCTTCTTTGTTGCATGACTGTTATCCTGCCATTGTTCTGCTATCATCTTAGCCGTTTCCTGTTGTCTCCTTACCCTTGCTTCTTCCCAACACCTTTTCGCATCATCTCTAGACCACGATGATCCCTGTCTCTTTCCACATGGCATAATTGATCAGTGCTTATTTTTGTATGTAATGTTGTATTAAGAAAATTAAATCAAAACAACAAAGAGATTACAAATATCAAATGAATGAAATGGAATAAAATCCAAAATGATGAAACTATAAGTAATCTCTGTAAAAAAGATATTTCTCTCTGTCAGTGTGTGTGTACGTCACAAAGTCGTTTTTTTTTTTAGAGAGTTACAAAATGTAAACATTCATACCGGAAGTTGACTCATTTTATGTCAGAAGGGATTTACAGAAAAAACAAGGGCTTAAATCTAATGAAAATTTAATAAAATTTAATCATAAGTAAGTGAAATTATGCTAAATACAACTAAATTGAAAACCTTTTTCTCTGGCCATATCGGCACTTCTGAAAACTTTCATATGCAAATTTTACATGAGAAGCTTTTTTAAACAACTTTTAACCTGAAAATCACCTGTTACTTCTGTTTTAAAGTGCAAGAGAAGAGAAAGCGAAAGATGTATGCAAGTGTATATGAAATGGACGCATGTATGTGAGAAAGAGAGTGTCACTTACACATACATGATAACACACATGTTCACTCACTCACTCTCTCTTTCTCTCTCACACACACACACATGCACATGTACATACAAAAAAGATGTACGCATATGCATTGATGTATGTACGTATACATAACACACTCCTTCACTCACTCTCTCTCTCTCTTTCACACACACACACACACACACATCCATTTCATATACACGTACATACATCTTTCACTTTCTCTCTCTTTCCCTTTAAAACAAAGGTAAATAAATAAATATTTTAACAGAAATTAATGAACTCCGTATGATGAAATCACATTCAGTTAAAAATATTTCTAAAAATATTGTGTACGTCAAAAAGTCAATTTTTTTTTTTCTTAGAGTGCAAAGACTGTGTGTGTGTGTATATGTCACAGATAGCAGATGTGTGCTTGTGTTGATTGACAAACCATAACATTCATATGTGTGCATATTCTGTATGTGTGTTGATGTCACGGAAGCCATGTATTTTTTCGTCAAGAAATAACAAACAAAAAATGTGTTTAATCATTTAAATAGAGGTCCAAATATCACAAAAATTTGTACAGTACTGCCAAAGGTAAGTATGAAGATAAATATGCAAAATAAAATAAAATATACTATTTCTGAGATATTTTGGGTACACACAAACATCTCTAGAGTTTTAGTATTATTCAGATTTCTTAGTAACTAAGTGGACAACAATACCTACCTATGTATCTATCTTTCACTCTCTCTCTTAACAACCTTTTCTCATCCCATTCTTTTATTCAAAGTGAAAGTCTTTTTTAATGCTTGTATTGCGTTTTACATTGTGATGTATATTTTGATTCCTCCCCTTCTTTCCCTCCCTTTTATAGATGTGATGAACAGAGACACATGGAGATCCATTTGTCTTTTATAATATAAGATAAACTATAGTCATCATTATTCATGTCAAACTCTATCCTGTTGGTTCACATGGAGAGTTGAAGTTTAAATACAATACTTTTTAAAAAGAAGATATACGATATTGTAGTTGCTGAAAAATTATTTTTTCTCTATACAGACAGACAAAGAGGGATGCTTTACCTTTGCCAAACCAGCTTTATGAGCGCCTTGTGATTCCATATAATTGACATATTTTCTGAAATCTTTGAATTCTTCCATGGTTGGTTTAAAGACCATAATCTTGGGAAAACTGCCACCACTACTTGACTCCATGTCTGAAACATCACACTCTAAAATTAAAAGAAAAGTAACAATGAAATAAAAACAATGTTTTCTTTAATTGACATGTATTGATAAAGTAAAACTTTATTAGAAATGACAACATTGGGAATGATGATTCCTTAGATTCAAATTCAATCAAACCAACTCCATGTACTAATAGTTCTTTTAGTGTCGTGAATTTGGTTGGATTGACACTTGGAATGAGGATTTCAATAAATTTCAGTGAAAAGTGAAACAAAACCTTCACCAATCAAACTGAGTAAAAAGTTAAGGTAGAGTGATTTGTTAGTGTGTTGATATTATTTAAACTAAAATCTATGGTTTCCCTTCAGATTTTAGCATTTTTAAATACTTCTTACAAATATTTCATTCCAGCAATAACACACAATTTACAATTCTATAAAATACATAGCTGGCAAAAGAAGTTTGGAAGTTCTTTTATCTTTACTTGTTTCAGTCATTAAACTGCAGCCATGCTGGAGCGCCACCTTGAAGAATTTTATTTTAGTCAAAAGAATCAACCTTAGCAGTTCTTTTTTTTAAGCCTGGTACTTATTCTATCAGTCTCTTTTGTCAAACTGCTAAGTTATGGGGACATAAACACATAAGCACCAGTTGTCAAGCTGTGATGGGAGACAAACACTAACACAATGATGCGTGCAAACACACACATTTTTATTTATTGATTTATATCTTAAAATAAAAAGCCAGAAATCTTGTAATTACAGCCACCCAGGGTTTCCTGGTTGAAATAATAATTTATTCTGTCATTTATCAAGCTGAAAACAAAACTTGTAAAGAAAACAAACAGAAAAACACAATAATTTGATGTCAAGCAGATGTAAACCATGTTAATGATTCATTAAGTGTCTGGTGGTCTACTTTTAAACTTTGACAAGATTTCCAGACATGTGAACATACAGAAAAAAATCTCGTTCCTCGAATTTATGTTGGAGGCTCTCAAGATTTTAATAGATAGTTTTTCAAGGGAACACACTGAACATTTTTGGACCCATTAGTACAGGTCTGGATTTAGAGAGGATTTTCCATTTCATACTGAAACTGGTACCATCCAGATTAAAGCCAAAAGGATTGTTGAATGTCTTTAATCATGGTACCCAAAATTCAAAAGATGGCTCTAATATCTAGCTTTAAATTTTCCTTCCACAGCTCTGATATAACGCTTGATGTTTGTGCAACCATTGTTATAGTTTGCTGAAATTTGTGCTTCATAAGCAACAGAAGATATATTGCACTCCTGTCCGAGAGGACATTAAGAGTTATGACTACATCAATAATCAACAGATGACTCAAGCCTGCCCCAGATGCACATGCATTTTCACAACTCCATTGGGGCACTTGCAAGTAGCTATGCTTGATGAGTTCTTTGGCACCAAAGCTATGCACAAAGAAATGGCAATTACTGATAGCATCAAAATACTGGAAACTGATGTAATATCAGCCATTGATGTAATGAGCTCAAACTCAGCCACAGAACCTGATGGATTCCCAGCAATCCTCCAAAAGAAATGCAAAGGGGCTCTAGCAAGATCACTTCAGATTCTCTTCCAGAGCTTCCTCACAACTGGGACACTTACCAAAAAGTTAAAGGAAGAAATCATCATCATCATCTAGTGGTTTAAATCCAGGTTCTGTCCCCGTTAAACAGGATGGCCAGATCTACCTCAATGCTATAATAACCGCCATCACACCATCTTGCCATCTTACTCGGTTTTA
>NC_142936.1:29088770-29118770 GCF_046866305.1 Octopus bimaculoides | reverse complement strand
TGGTAGTAAAATAAATAGGTTGCCTATAAGGGTGTCGAAGATTAAATTCTTCTGCAATTTTGCGATAAGACCATCCCTCTCGTCCACTTAAGAGTACTAACTCGATTCTTTCTTCTTTAGACAGAGCCATCATTCGATCTAGGTAGAAAAAATAACATAAATAAATTTAGAAAAGTAAAGTATATTTTTATTTAATTTAAACAAAAGTAAGAAAGGAAAATTATTATTTCTTATATTTAACTATGTTATGATTTTATTTACTCCATGTACCCAGACTTTGTGGACACCCTGTATATAGAGAGAAAGGGGTAGGTGGTTTGTTAATTTACTAAGTAACACATCTCCTTTTGGTGCATGCACTAGTGTGGATAATTGCTGGTGGTGGTGGTGGGGAGGGAGCTATGCAAGTCTTCTGGTACAGAAGTGAGGCAGAGCCTTGTAGGGGTTTCTGGTATAAGAGAAGAGATTTCCAGTATATTGAAAGTCTATCACGGAAGAAATCATGGCAAGTATGAAAAGACATGAGTTATAAAACAAGGAGAGAATGTTTATGAATTTTAGAGAGAGAAAGAGAGAGGGAGAGATTGCTGGGGAAGTCATGGCAAAATATGGAAACACATGGATTATGAAATGGAGAGAATATTGCAAAAATTTAAAGAATTACGAGTTTTGAAAGTTATTTTAAGAATTAAAGAATTACGAATTTTGAAAGTTATATAATATACATATATATATATATATATATATATATATATATATATATATTGCAGCGTGTGCCTCACATGTAGTTATGTTATTCAAATTGCTTGCACATCCCTGATCATCAGATTTTATATCCAATCTGATGATCAGGAGACCTAATTCAAATAACTAGACATGAGGTGCCAGCTGCAGTAACCATAAACCCCTCAGCATTTGTTACTGTTTGAAATTTCTTGCTTGTATCTACACACACACACATTCACACATGCGCACACACAGACATACACATGCACACGCATGCACGTATTCATGCACACTTGGTCGCACACTCACTCACTCACACACACACACACACACACACACACACACACACTCTCTCTCTCTCTCTCTCTCTCCCCCTCTCATACAGCTTGGCTCTCCTCAAATTTCTCTTTCAGGTTAATGCAAGGATGGCTTTTTCAAGATGCAAATTTCTGGAAACCTCCACAAGCTAAAGCTCTTTTAACTTCAGTTCCACAGGTTTGTAGACTTATATTTTCCTTTGCCAGAGTATAATTACTTTCACTGTTATATTCTACATGACAAACATTTGATATTTGCATTGATGAAACAGCAGTTATATTAAGACACGGGGGATAATTCTTCAAATAAATCTCAATAATCCTGAGTTTTGGTACTTTATTTTCCCAAGTTTTAATCTCCAAAAGAATGGTTGTGGCTGGAGAGATACAAAGGAGCATGGTGCAATGTTTCACATTATGCTGAACTTGAAGATGAACAGTATTTTCTTACTCACATCCTGTGACATAAATTGGTTAAGTTTGTGATTCTTCTGTCATTTACCCCATTCGCTTTTTACCATTTATCCCCTTTCTTCTATAAAAGAAGAAATAAATAATAACTGTATAGCCAGCATAGAGACAGAGAAAATGATGGAATAATATTACTATTAAGTTTTTGCATTACAAAATTACAGAATTAATACTTAATTTTCAGATAGGATATATTAACCCTCTGTCTGTATATATATCATCCTCTTTCTATATATATTACACCCTGTCTATATATGTATTATCCACTGTCTACATATATTAACCTCTGTCTGCGTATCTGTCTGCCTCTCTCTCTCTCTCTCTCTCTCTCTCTCTCTCTCTCTCTCTATATATATATATATATATATATATATATATATTACCCTCTGTTTATATATATATATATATATATATATATATATATATATATATATATATATATATATATATATCATTCACCATGATAGATTGCTAGCCACTACACATTTTTTTTCTCTCCTTGTTTTTTTCTGTGTTCCTTTCTGTGGAAGAGTGTAGCCTCGAAACGTTAAAGACTTTTTCAATTCCTGAGTGTTATACTAATACATCTGTTTATTTTCTACACCACCTGTCTTCGTCTTTTGTTTTTTTTTGTGAATTCTCCCTATATATATATATATATATATCAGTGGCACGTAAATAGCAGCATTTGAGCGTGATCATTACCAGCGCCGCCTTACTGACACTTGTGCTGGTGGCACGTGAAATAACATTTTCTCACATGAATAAAGGAGCGATGTCAGTATACATGTATGGTACACAGAAATTTTTGTTTCCTTTGTGATGCCATGCTGGGACCAGACATGAGACTGAAGAGACCAGAAGGAATCAGTTGTTCTCTGCAGCCTGAAAGATATTTCATTATCCAGGGAGCAAGAACGGCTGAGTGTGCTGCCCTGGTAGACAAACTTGTCTACCACTTTCAGAATTGTTCCTTCAAGCAAGATAGCTGGTTCCACATATGGATTTCCTGGTGTAGGCTGGAACATTACAACAGTCTTGTCCAGGCTAATGCTGAGTCCATATGCCTTGCAAGAAGCAGAAATATGATTCATAAGTATTTGCATGTCATCCATTGTATGAGTGACTAAGTCACAGTGATCTGCATAAAGGATATCATAAATAAGAGACTGGAAAACTTTTGAATTGGCAGCAAATTGACGCAGATTAATGAGGCAACCAGAAGATCGATAGCTGACATATTCCCAGAGAACTAACCTTAGCAGAAGCATGAGTAAAAGCAGCAGCAAAGTACAAAGAAAAGAGAGTTGGGGCAAGGATGTCACCCTCCTTGACACCATTCTCTACAGGAGTGGGTCCCGCCTTGCCACCACCATCATTGACCCAAGCCTCCATCCCATCATGAAATGATTTAGTTATAGATACAAAGTGATCCAGACATCCAAGTTTGCCAAGTATTTTCCATAGCAGGGTCCTGTTCAAAATGCCAAAGGCCTTTGTTCAATCAATGACTACCTGGACAAGATCCATATTCTGCTCATAGCACTCCTTCTGTATCTGTCTTGCTGTGAAAATCATATCCATTGAGGTTCAGACTGGACATCATTTACGAGACACCCATTCAGATTGGTAAGAAGAATATTTGCCAGAACCTTGCCAGCAGCTGATAATAGAGCAATACCTCTGTAGTTACCACACATTGTTCTCACTCCTTTTCCTTTATAGAGAGGAAGAATAATTGCATCCTTCCAGACCTTAGGCATTGCACCATCCCTCCAGACTGCACTAATAAGTTCATGAAGGGATTGTATGATGTAATCATCACCAAATCACAAGACCTCAGCACAAATTCCATCCTTACTAGGTGCCCTACCATGATTCAATTTACTTATTGAGGTCATTAACTCATTTATTAAGGGTGTGGAATTTAAGGAGCCAATGATAGGTCTTTGTTGCATAGTATCAATCACTTTCATTCACAACTAACTTATGGTTTAGGAGTTTAGAGAAGTGTTCAGTCCAGCGACCTGTGGTTTCAGTTGATTTAGTAAATAGAGTAGAAGACTACTTGGAAAGTAAAGGAGCTGATGTGGAGCTCTTAGGTCCATAAGCTCGCTTCATAAGATGGTAAAGCTTCTTACTGTCATTTGCACCAGCAGCAGCCTGAATATCACGAGTAAGATCCTCCCACCAAGTGTTCTACATCTTCCTGAGAGATCGCTGCAGTAGTGATTTTACACTGCCATAGTGGGCAAGTGCTAGATTTTGCTGCACAGCTGAAAGTCCTCTGTGCAGCAATACAATGTGTGCAATACAGAGTGTGCACATTCCAACATGAAATGTTCAAGTTCCATCCAGATTTTGTAAATAAAAGTCTCTTTGTCTTTCGAGTGCAGAGTGGACATCTGTCAGTCACGCTAAACTGAACAGATACAGAAAGGCAAGCAATTTTTGGTTCACCTTTTTTAGAACCTCTCTGACCTCTGGGTGAGCAGTGCCCTCTCCAAATGGAGTTGCTCAGACACCCATGCAGCAACCGAATCCTACCACTGTCTTGGGCAACAAGGAGATGACTATATATCTAGCATGGGCTGCCTACATGCAGGTCACTGACTACATGCATCCAACCCATCAGGTCTGCATGCTTCACCACCTTCCAATTGCTGCAGGATTTCCAAATAAAAATAAAATAAATATATACTAAAAATAAATAAATATATAAATATATACTAAACATAAAGATACGTATATACTGAAAATAAAATTAATATATATAAGGGAAAAAAAAGCAGCATATATTGAGCAGAGGTCAGCAATACCTGTGCAGAGTTTTAGGTTCAATAAGGCTTGCATGACATCTTATAGACCCTCTCCACTTTATTGACATTATCCAGAGACAAGCCAGAGCAAGATGTCTGGTGCCAATATGAGTTGCAGGCTCAGTGATGTTAGAGCGTCGTGATCTCTAGCACAAACCAAAGATCCCCAAAATGTCCAATGCCATTTCCTGCATATCTGGTTTTATATCAGAGTGGCCTTCTCATAGAGACATGCTTCAACAGAAGCTGAGGAGTACCTCACTCCCAGTGGTCTTTCAGCACACTGGACATCATCCCGGAATTTCTGTGTACCTGTTGTGCCTGCACTAGGTTCATCCGACCTTTCAACAGGTCTTGTTTTTATGTCAGGTTGCTTATGAGGCTCTCATAAGTGCTACTGGTAACATGGAATCCAGTACAACCTGTTGCATGGTCGGGTTGTCGGTGACTAAACAAGCACCCCCTCCTAACCTGGTGCGGAGGGTTGCTAGAAACCCAGCAGGATATATATATATATATATATATATATATTTATATATATTCTTTTATTCTTTGATTTGTTTTAGTCATTTGACGGCCGTCATACTGGAGCACTGCCTTTAGTTCACCAAATCGACCGTTGGACTTATTTTTTGTAAGCTTAGTACTTATTCTGTCGGTCTCTTTTGCTGAACCGCTAAGTCATGGTGATGTAAATCAGTTGTCAAGCGATGAGGGGGGTGGGGTGGACAAACACAGACACACAGACATCATTTTCATCGTCGTTTAATGTCCGTTTTCCATGGTGGTATTCGTTGGATGGTTTGACTGAAGTCTGGAGAACCAGCGGCTGCATCAGGCTCCAATCTGATCTGGCAATGTTTCTATAGCTGGATGCCCTTCCTAACGCCAACCACTTGGAGAGTGTAGTGGCATCAATCTCGTTCGGATGGTACCTTTTACGTGCCACTGGCACAAGAGCCAGTCAGGGGTTACTGGCATCGGCCACTATCGGTTGGTACTTTTTATGTACCACCGGCATGGGAGCCAGTCAGATGAACCTGGTATCAACTATGTTTGGATGGTGCTTTTTATGTGCCACACCTAAAATATTGGTTTTTACTTGACTCAACAGGTTTTCTCAAGCATATATCACCTGATGCATCAGGGGTATTCTTAACAGGGCTGGACATGCGTCGCTGCGATCTCACTTTAGTTGCCAGGTCTTAATCACAGCATATTTCCAAAGGTTCTGGTCTCCTGTCATTGCCTCTGTGAGGCCTAATGTTTGAAGGTCATGCTTCACCACCTCATCCCATGTCTTCCTGGGTATAACTCTTCCACAGGTTCCTTCTACAGTTAGGGAGTGGCACTTCCTCACACAGCTGTCTTCATTCATATGTAACACATGACCATACATATATATGTATGTATATATATATATATATATATATATATATATATATATATATATATATATATGTATGTATGTATGTATGTATGTATGTATGTATACAATAGGCTTCTTTCAGTTTCTGTCTACCAAAACCACTCACAAGGCTTTGGTCAGTCTGAGGCTATAGTAGAAGAGACTTGCCCAAGGTGCCACGCAGTGGGACTGAACCCAGAACCATGTGGTTGGTAAGCAATCTACTTATCACACACCCACTCCTGCATCCATATATATATATATTTATAGAATATAAAGAAAATCAGGAGGTATTGAATGAATATATTTATTTCACCAGTTGATATCCATTGATGATTATTTTGGTGTGTACTGAAGTTGAAAAATTAATGTAATCATGATATTCTGTTTATCTGATGAGTTAGTCTTCTATACCTGCATTCATTTGTAAAATGTACAATAGCACTATGCAATTTTTTTCATACATGCTACTGCGGACATGTGAAATAATTTATTATACACTAAAAAAATTATTTTTGCATTATGTTAGCTGTGAAACAGCTAGAATCCCATGTATATCAACTGGTGAAATAAATATATTCATCTCATACTTTCTTTATATTCTATATGCGCCTCATGAAATAATTTTTATTGATTGGATTATTGGATTTCAACTTCATAGGACTCTACATTACACTCTGACCCATTGGTTTACTATCCCGGTCCACTAAAGGAGGGTTTTTTTGTGATTACCACTGGATTATATAAATCCATATATTGTATATTAAATTTATCAATATATATAACTCTTTGTTTATCTGCCTGTCACCTTCTCTCTCTCTCTCTCTCTCTCTCTCTCTATATATATATATATATATATATATATATATATATATCATGGATTCTCCTGTCGTTCGATGACATATGACGGTTCTGCAATTTTTTGCTGGACAACCACACAGATTTGTTTATTGTAATGAAATGCTTGTGTACACATAAGCTTACCCTGCTCCATCAAATTGACATTACCTGTACAGGTGCACGATATGCCACATGACAGATGGTGAAATGATTGCATAGAAACATGAAATGAAGTGTTTTGCTCAAGAACTCAATGCAATGTCCAGTCTTGGAATTGAAATCATAATTTCGCAGTTGCAAGAGCAAAAGCCTGAACCACTAAATCATCAGCCTTCACACACATGCGCGCGCGCACGCGCGCGCACACACACACACACACACACGCACACACACTCTCCATCCTCTGTCTATATCACTTCTGTCTGTATATATTATCCTCGGACTCTACATATTATCCTCTATATATTTGATCTTTTATGGTAATTTTCCTGCTGTCATGTAAATTTTTCACCTCTGTGAGGGTAAATTTACTGCTGGTTGAAGGTCATTATATTATTCCAGAGTACTTACAGTTAAGTAAGTTCCATTGCCATAGACTGAAAGATGTGAGTGAGAAAGACAGAGAAAGTGTTGACATGATGAGTAAGAGCCCAAAATATTAGATTTCTTCACTCTCCATGGAAATTTTTACAACTTCTATTTGTTTTATTGTTTAGTCAGTAGAAGGATAGTGCTAATGACCTCTGAGACTGGTAAAGGGAGTGAGGAAGGTATCCTTGAATTGAAAACCTACTTTGAATACTTTGAATGAACTGGGCTCTGCTAAAGGCAGCAAAGATCCTAGTGTTGGTGTTAAGTTAGGCAGTGGATTGAGTCTACCACCTATGAATAATTGTTGTCAATACAGACCATGTTGATGTGAATACAATATGAATAACTAGCCTCATGATTTTATTTTATTTTAGACACTCTTCAGGTCTTGGCTACATACCAGATGTTCTCTTAATTAAGCCATAATTCTTACAAATAATCTGTAACATACTGAAAATGCATGATAATTTGATAAACATTAACAAAATGTATTATGTTTTTGACTACATGACATATGATATAATACATTGTATTTATTAAAACTATTTAGTCATATTTTAAAAACTCTTTAGGTTTTAAAATCCAAAATAATGGGAACATATGATCAACAATTACATTTTTGTAAAGAATACTTCCTATATATTCCCTAAATTAGGGAATATATCTTACTGGGCACTGGGAGGAGTGTAATAGTCCTATAATTGTTGCAGTCATGGTGGTTACTTTTACCTTTCTAGAGTGGAATAATTATACCACTCTTCCAATCTGCTCCAGATTGAGCAGATGATCTACCACAAGAGCAAGACTGCAGAAGGCCATCTTTCTCGATCATCTCCCCGTGGATGCCATGAATACCAGCTGCCTTTTTGCATTGCAGCTGATTCACCATCATATGAACTTTGCTTTTGCGTACTCATTGAATGTAAGAAGAGCTTTTTGGCAGAGGTTGCTTGCAGCCTACGTCGACCTCTGCAAGGCTGGTAGATAAATGTACTTTGGAAGATTCTGGAACTGTGAGGTTCCTGAACTGATCGGGGTGATGATGGCTTTGTACACTGGAACAGTCAGCACAGTTTGGATCAAGGGCTCAACATCTGATCTTTTCTCAGTTACATCTAGGGTCTGTCAGGGTGGTGTCTTGGCTCCCACTCATTTCAATACTTGTTTGGATTGGATATTTGGCCAAATAGTGGCTTGATTGAGTTGTGGTGCACTCATTGGTGAAATTAGGATTACAGGCCAAGATTTTGCTGGTGACTGCATTTATTCTTGCTGAGTCTCTTGCTGGGTGTCTTAAGGAGCACCCTCCTTTCACTGAGTGAGGAAGCAGAACCACTTGGCCTTAGAGGCTTTTGTGTCAAGACAAAGATCCAGTCCTTTGTTGGCTTCTTGGAGGACTCCACATCGTCTACCTCTGCTGTGGTTGAGAATGTCATTTTACTCTGCTTACTGTGTTATCTTCAATGAGGATCCAGCTGGGTTGATGGCTCTGTTGGTTGACCACATGCCACATGGTCACGACAAACGAGGAGGTAGTTCTCAGAGACAGGGACTGACTGAGATTCTGCTCAATAGGTTGCTCAGGAGTATCTGAGAATATACATCAGAAAATGCAGCAATGCACTATAATAGAGCATACCCCACTACCACCTGATCTGACCTAATTATTTTCAAATTGTTTATAGGGTCGTATGATTGTCTTGGACTTGTTTGCTGAAGTTAGTCCGATGTGGAAACGGCTTGATTTCTTTTATGGCCAACCGTTTATCTGGTGCATGCTCCATAATTTTGGTGGCACAATGGATTTATATGGTGACTTGGAAAGTGTCAATGTGGTAAGTTGAAAATATTTTCATTTATAGTTTTTGCTTGGAATAAAATGCTACATGTAGTGAGGCTTGTGTGTTGAATGCAAAAGTGCTACGAAAATGGATGTGAAATGATGATGATAATGAATAAGCCTTTCTATTATAGGCACAAGGCCTGATTTTTTTCAGGAAGGAGTAAGTCAGTTACATCAGCTTCAGTACACATATACTTATTTCATTGATCTCAAAAGGATGAAACCAAAGTCGAGTTCATCAGAATTTGAACTCAGAACATGAAGTCGGATAAAATACCACTAAGCATTTTGTTTGACATGTTAATGATTCTACCAGCTCACTGCCTTAATAATAATAATAATAATAATAATAATGATAATAATAATAATAATAATAATAATAATAATAATAATAAAGCTAATCAGAAAAGAAATAGTCAAAGCAAAATCCCAACAATGGCTGAGAAGCTCAGGACTCAAAGCAGACACTGAAGGATTTTTAATTGCAGCACAAGACCAGAACCTTGTCACCAGAAATCACCAAAAACACATGATGAAAAGAGATACAAATGACTGTAGAATATGTGGTGATGGAGAAGATACAATAAATCATATTGTCTCTGGCTACCCAGTCCTGGCTAAGAAGGAATATATTCACAGACACGACAGAGTTGGGACCTATATACACTGGAAGCTATGCCAATACTTTGGAATAACAACAGAAAAAAGTTGGTATAGGCACATGTCAGAAAAGGTTGCAGAAAATGAGAAAGCAACCATACTCTGGGATATGCTAATATACACAGAGAAATTAAGGCCAATAGGCCGGATAGTTGTCAGAGATCACCAAGAAAAAAAAATGCTTTTTAATCAATGTATCAATACCAATATATAACAATGTTTCTCTAAAAGAAACGGAGAAACTTTCAAAATACATAGATTTGGAAATAGAGATAACTCAAATGTGGAGCCTAAAAGCAGAAATAATTCCTATCATAGAATGTGCATTAGGTATGATAAAAAAACATTCAGACAAATACATAACAAAAACACCAGGACTTAGAAGTATATAATACTAGCAGAAAATAGCACTCCTAGGCATTGGACACATCCTATGTAAAACACTTTCAATACTGTGAAAATAAGAGCACCATAACACAGTAGATACCCAAGGCATGTGATAAAAATAAGACTACTGAATAATAATAATAATAATAATAATAATAATAATAATAATAATAATAATAATAATAATAATAATAATAATATTTTACCCCAGTGTCACTTTGATGGCATGCACTGCTCTCTCACTCAATAATAATAATAATAATAATAATAATGATTTCAAATTTTAGGACTAGGCCAGCAATTTCTGGGGAGAGGATAAGTTGATGACATCAATCCCAGTGTTCAACTAATACTTATTTTATTGACCCTGTTAGTAGATCTCAGTGGCATTTGAACTGAGAATCTGAAGACAGATGAAATGCCACTAAGCATTTTGTCCAGCAATTATGATAATGAGTTTATTATACAGAGTACTCAAGTGTACTACAACTTGCCAGAAAATAGTAAAACAGAGGTCACAAAGTGGCATAAGTGAAGTAAAGAAAGACAACAATGTAAACTAGAATTACATGCATAGTACACAAAATAAAACACAAAAGTGAACAGTAAATAGAGCCATAAAGAGAAAAGGGGGCATAAGCATGTCAGTAGTGTTGGGGAATTTCAAGAAGATGCAGTGTTTGACAGCTAACAACTGTTGTGGGTAGTTTATTTCATGCTTTGACAATTCTGAGCATAAAAAAATGTTTCTGAAAGTTATGGGTGCTGTACTGTTTTTTAAATTTATAAGTTAGTTTGTGGCTATTCTGCTGTATGTGTAATGCAAATCTGCATGAAAGGAAAAGCATAGATGAGCTGTGTGTGTGTGAGTTTGTGTGACTGAGTAGTTACGGCATCAGCCAATGTACATTGGGGAGACAACTGTGCTGATATGATTAACTGATTCAAATGGGTTGGATGTAGAAGTACCCTTCTGAAACCAACCCTTAAAACTTTTGAAACTGCTTATCTACAGGATGTAATGCTCACCTGGAATGTAAACAAGGCATTATCATTTCTTGGTTAGACACTACACTGCAAAGAAGTGCAAATGGCAACTTCATGCACATACACATCTACACACATGTATGTGTGTGTCTGTGATATATATACATGTATATTTGTGTGTGTGTAAAATAATGCATTTATTACTGTATTTCTTTTATTTCTCATTCTACATTCTTGGTAATGTTTTGAAATTGTGTGTGCCATGTAGGGTCCAAGAAATGCACGTTCTCCTGCAAACAGTTCAATGATTGGAACAGGACTCAGCCCTGAAGGGATATTCCAGAATTATGTAATGTATGAGTTCTTGTTAGATAAATCTGTGTCAATGGATTCTTCGGTTCAGAACATCAGTAAATGGTAAGTTTTTTTTGTGAACTCTTCTAATTTGCTGGTTCCAGTCAGTTAGCAGTAGCAATACTTGAACACTACCATCATTGTTGCATGTAATAACTTTTATTTATCACCATTGTCATCCTTGTTGGCAGCATTGGCAGCCTCCTCCTCCTTTTTGCATCCATTTTTCCATGCTTGCATGAGCTTGATAGGTTCACTCCACTACTTGTATTCATTCATCATCTCCTTCTTGATGTTTAGTATCTTGAGATCAGCTTTCACTACTTCAGCTCACATCTTTCTCGATCTCCCTCTTCTACAGTTTCCTTCCACTCGAGTCTCCTGACACTTTATCCAGCTACCATCATCTGTTATGCATTGCATGTCTGTACCAACATAGTTGTCTCTCTTGCATGCTACATTTTATTTCTCTTATACCAAGTTTTTCTCTTAGCTCATTTATGCTTTGCCGTTCATGCACGCTAACATTACACACACAGTGGAGCATGCTTGCTTCATTTCTTTCCATCATTCATACTTCCTCTTCATTCAGTATCTATGTCTTGCTACCATGCAACATTGTATAAACATACAGAAATATAATACAATCTATCCCTAAAACAATAAAGACAATAACTCCTTGAACTTTTTCCATCCTGTTTGTTATTTGGTGAATGATGCAGTTTAATTCTTTTATGTCTCTGTGATGTACATTCATCTCAGATCTAACACAGAAAGATAGTATTTTAAATATTATCTAACATCTAGTATTTTAAGTTGGTCCTTTATGTTTTGCCAGAGATATTGAAGAATTATAATTCTTTGAGACAAAGCTATTGTAATATATAATCCAAACAATAAACTTTAAAAGAGAGGCAGAGATTTTGGCACTGTGTAGTTTAGTGCTAGTCCTTTCAAGATCTTCCAAGATATAAATTACTGCATATCTTTACTTACTTCATTCTAGGTTGTTGACTCATAAAACTTTCAGCCTTTTCGAGCAACTCATCTGCTATATTTAAGTAATCTTCTTTGTGTAGGATTATTAAATTTCTTAGAGCTTAGTAGTAAACTTACCACTAGGGATAGACTATAGATAGGAGCAATAATATAGACTATCAAAAACAAGGGTCCTCTGCAGGACTAAGATGACTTTTTGATCTCTTGTTCTAAATGTTCCCAGAATCCAGCTCATCAGATGTTTTTTATGTTGGTGTCTCTTATACTGATAGCTGTGGGGTTGTGAAGCTCACTTTGTTTTTATGTGATTCCAGGTTTGGTCCTACTTTATGGCACTTACTTTACAACAAGTATCTTCTACTCTAGTCTTGAAACAACCCAAACCTTTTGAGTGAAATTGGTAAGCAGAAAGTGCAGATGTCAGTCAGATTGACTGCAGCTATACTTGGGTGGCAGAATTTGAACTCAGAATGCAAAGATGGATAAAATTCCACTAAGCATTTTGTCTGGTGTGCTAACAATTCTGCCAGTTCATCATCTTAATAATGTTAATAATAATAATGATAATGCCCATTGATTTTGGCGTATGAGTATGTGAAGGAGAGAAAAAAAGAAAAAAAAAAGGCTGCATGGATGTAATTTGAGTCCAGGTATAGATTTTGCTATGAAGTTGCAGTGGGGACAATGAGTTTGCCTAGAATAGGACAAAAATGTCTGTTGAGTTCAGGGTATAATTCTTTTATTGTCCTGTTTCTTGAACTCAAATTATTTAGCTGCATCTTGACACATTTTATGTCACTCACATTGATCTAGACAATAACTTTCCCAGGATATTAAATTAAGCTGAAAGGATTTTAGTGATTGTTTCAACTTATCCTTATATCTTAGCATGGGTCTCCCTTTACCACAGAGTCCCTTTGGATGATGATGATGTGTGTTTGTTACCTATTCTGGCATTAAAAATGCCCATTAATATGACTTAGTCATGATACAGAATTTTACTGATAATTGTTTGTAATTTAGAGTAGAAAATGTTGTTCTTCTTCAGATGCTGATAAAGTGCAGAAATGAGGAATTACCTATGGGTATACAAAAGGGTATGAGATGCTCATCAACAGTTCAAGGGATGGATGGCAACTTACAAAGTAAAATTAATTCAATGGCAAATCCAACTCCTTTGTCTCACCTGCCAGCTTTCTGCTTCAAAAAAATGTATAATCACTCTCAACTTCTTCTAAGCCACCAGAATCATCAAGCCTGGTTTCACTTAGAGCAGCAATATCAATATTGTATGAGCCAGTTACCTTTACAGTTAGTGTTGTTTTTGTTCTAGACTGTCTTTACTGTCTTGTAAAGTTCTTACATTCCAACAACCAAAAATTAACGTTTCTTTTATTTTTCTTATTTTTAACTCAACTGCAATAAACTGGCTGGCTTGTCATCTGCAGTTAATTCCAAGCTTATTGAAGAGAACACTTTTTTTAGGGTTCCTTTTCTCACCCTGCCTCCAATATCAGAGAAACAGTGTTACACCTAAATAGGACTGCTTGCCACAGAAAGGAGGACACAAGTCTTACAGGTGCCTTTGTATTCTACAGTCGGATAGCTCTCTGCTGCCTATGTATGAGACTCTGGTTAGAAACTTCCAGTAACACCCTTTGCTTGTTCCTGTTGCCATATCCCATGACCATAGGACTTTCCTCTTACCTTCAAACTACCTCCACAATGAATTTGTTCTAAGTGGTAAGGGCTTGTGTCGCTCAAAAAGCCTAGACTCTGGTGCATAGTAGTTACCACAGGAAGGAAAGGCAGTTTTGATGTAGAGCGAGTGACTCAGGAGTGCCCAAGGTGGAATTTACTTGGGCTTCAATAAATGATGAAGCTCCTACACTAACAATAATGATAATGATAATAATGATGATAATGAATCAATACCCAAGGAAATTATACATTATTTTGGAAAACTATAAAATTATTGGAAATTTATTAAGCACCATGAAATAAGTAACATAATCTCTGAAATGTTTGACTCTTGAGATCTTGTAAAGTGTACATGGTCACAATATTAGTGGGAGGATTAGTTGATTACTTCAATCTTTGCAGAAAAAGTTAATCTTGATGAGAATTGAACTCTCAATGTAAAGAACCAGAGAAACTTTTGTAACACTCTAATGATTCTGTCAATCAACTATCCTACAAATAATAATGCTTTCTAATTTTGGCACAAATTGAAGGAGAGGGTGAACCCAGTACTTAATTGGTACTTTGTTTTATCAACCCTGAAAGAATGAAAAGGAAGTTGACCGTGGCAGGATTTGAACCCTGACATGTAATGAGCTGGAACAAATGCTGCAAAGCAATATTTCTGATACTGTAACAACAACAACAATGATAGTATTATTTCTATTGCAGGATTTCAGGTTATGTGTCAAGACGTTATGGTACCACAAATCAGTTGATTGACTCTGGCTGGCAATTGTTGCGAGTAAGTTGATTTTCTATCTTTTCTACAAAAGTTGTTTGATTGCAAAACAAAATAAAACAAAATAGATAAAATCTCAGACTTATCTGGAAATCAGTTAATTATTTAATGACTTACTGGGAAAGACATTGAACTGTATCTGGTGATGAGGTTCTCACTCAGGAGTTAAGCAGTTTTAGTGGAGTATGGAGTTACTCCTTAGTCACTAGTACCTGTCTAGGGCTCTAGTTATGGGTCAAAATAAGCAATCATCCCGTGGCTAAGACATAAAGGATTTGGAAGAGTGGTGGCCCCTAGACATGTGTTACACAGGCCCATCATTTCTTCTGCCTAAGGCTTAAAAAAGCTGTCTCAAGGGTCAGCTTGGGAGAGCAAGAGACTAGCAGAGTAAACTACAAATAAACCAGCAGTGGGTAAGAGGAAACCACTGCTCTATCTTTCCCTTAAAAATCTCCAGACTTTGGTATGGAGGTCCTTGCTCACTGATGGTTATAGGCATGGCACATGAAAAGAAGAGAATTAGATAACCATTTTAATATCAACTTGCTGGAGACCACTCCTGGATTTTTAATATACAAATCTTTCATATTATAGTGTTTATATCCAAATTAAGAATTCTTTGGTAATTTGCATTCACGAAACAAATTGGTATATAGAAGTAAAAGTAAAGGTGAATTATTTTATTAATTTCTCTAGAGTCTCAATTAATTTCAAAATTAATTGAAACATACTGATTGTGTCTTTTGATGACCAAAAATATTTGGTCATAAAAATACACTGTATGTTCCTATTAATTATCAAAAATATTTGATAAGATCTGGAGATTAGAGGGCTGAGTGGATAGGGTATCCAGTGCTCTTCAGTGGGACTGAACCGGAAACCACATGTTTGGGAAGTCATGTCTAACAATGGTATTTCTCTAGTTAGTGATGAACTGATAACAGAATCAAACACAAGTTTTACAGTTAGACTACTTCATTAGTAACACAGTAATTAATGAGTATACAATATGGATCTTTAATTCTAAAGAGTTGAAAAGAAAAAAAATTATTTTTTTCCACAAAATGTCTATTTCAAATTTTCTTTTCAACTTTAGATCTTTTTTAAAACTGGAAAAAAAAAAGAATTGAAATTGCTAATTGACTAATTTACACCTGAAGGCAGGGAGATGAAATTTATCCCAGTCTGGTGACATCTGAATTATGAGTCTTGAAGAGAATTAAAAGTTGTTATTGACAGAAATGATGCATAAATGCAATCTAGGGACAGTCTTTAGATTTGTCAGTATTAATCATAAAAATTCCAGTGTTTTTATTTCTTAGATTTTTCAGCATCAATACTAAATTTTGTCATTATGTCTTTTGTCTTAATGTAGACTTAATAATGTCCTTTTTATTAAGCAACAGGTTTCTTTCTCAATAATTCTAATAATCTATTAAAGATGACAGTTGTGTTGAAATGAAACCAAATTTCTTCATGTCTTTTAATGTTTTTGATTCATGATATTTTATAATATATTTTTTGTTAAAGTTACAGGTATGATGCAAAAGTGTGGTATAGTCCATTAGTTAAAAATGTATATTCACTGAAATAACATTTTAGTGTGGTCATCACTCTAGTAGTAGGTTTCTTTTATCACTAATCATAGTGTGTAGTTGCTACTGTTACTAAATGTCAACATAATTACAAGGTTTGGAATAATGTAAGAGTTATTCTTAAACTTCACAAATAATTTAATGTAATTAAGAACAGATATAAGTTCACTAAGAATATGCTTCATGTGAAGCTGTACATGAATGTGAAAAGTTACATACAGTTTAGCCTTGTCACGTTCTGCGTGGAAAGGAATATAACAGAAAATGTATGAAAGAATTTTGTACCACAATTGGTTCGCTAGTAGCATAAGAGTGATTTATACACATGTTGTGTAGCACAAAAGGCTTGCCATGCACGGTTGCTCCAAGAAGCCATTTCTTTAGCTTAGGCCACATGTAGATAAACTTAGCTGCTCTCCACAATGACAATGTGTCTAGGTTGAAGTTCAGTGGGGAAGAGAGGAAGAACAAATTGCGCTTGTCCAATATATAGCCAGAAAGACCGCTGGCTTTCCCTGGTGAATGAAAAATCTTCCGGAAATTTCTATGACTCTGTGGTATTACTAAAAGGGATATGAGTCCACAATTCTTGGAAGTTTTCTAGAATGTTTGCCAAGGGAGGTCACTGTAGTTGGATCCCTGGCTTCTGGCGAACCATAAATAATACAATGACAGAATCTGTTTCAATTTACGTCACACCTACAGCATCAATGACCAAATCATAGATGTACAACAGTATTTTTTGGATCCCTAATGCTATATTATACAAGTCAACGAGTCTCTTCATGGTCTATGTTTCACCTGAAAGAAATGACTGCCAGATTCCTTCAGATCATACTCTGCTGCAGCATTTCCCAACAGAAGTTCTGCAAGCAGTCATAAAGGGTTCTGTGAGAAATTGTAATCAGTTAATTATATGTAAAAGCACCCACAATGTATTCCCTGAGGTAGAAAAATTCTGGTATCTATAAGTAGGAAGGAGACCCTTTTAACAGGGAATTTGAATGAGTTTGGTGTAAACAAGGTCTTGGTTAAGACGAAACTTCTTAAACCTTCTTTGTGACATCTAATGGATTTAGAACTGCCAAATCGTTTAAAGATTGCTTTATGATTTGTTTTATCTCTCATGAAATTTAATGCAAGAGAAAGAAAAAGATAAAGATATATAATAATTTTTATGTAAGGACTTCCTGAGACATGGAATGTATTTCAAGAGCAAAGTAGTTGGGAAATGCTCTCCTACTGTCTTAAGTAAGGAAGAACACATTGAATAATGAAGTTCTAGATATTAAAAAAGATGAGATGGTCATACTGGAATGTCTTTGATTATAGGTATGTTCATTCAGGGTTGACTTGTGAACTAAATTAATCAAATTAAAATTACTACTATTACTTTAACAGGAAGTGGTTGTTTTAAATACCTGTTATGACTCTACCACAACATAATTGTTTTGGTTTTAACACAGTAACAATGACCTGTGGCAGACCTGTGGTTCTTGGCTTTATGTAGTTCAGTGCCTCCTTTCACTAAATAATGTTTCACAGATGCTCCTTCCTTGTGTTATAGGGAAATAAAAGAAAGAAAAATAAAGGACAAAATAAGATTATTTCTAATTTTGTAGTGGTTTATTATCAATATTTTCATATACTATCCCATCCAGTATGTGCTCTTTTTGCACTGACTTATCTCCCTTATATTATTAAATCATTATGGAAATTACTAAATAAGGCTAGGACTTATTTATAATAGAAGACACTTGTCCAAAGTGCCATATAGTGGGACAAAACCAAGAACTATGTGGTTGGGAAGCAAACTTCTTACTACACACCCATACCTATGCCTATAAAGCCATGCTTGAACCTGTGTGTATATATATATATATATATATATATATATATATATATATATATATATATATATATATATATATATATATATATATAATATAATATAGGATAAAATCTTTATAAGAATTTATCAAGTAGTCAGCGTGAAAAAACCCATAAGGAAAAAAAAACCATTGTTTTTTTCCGTAAATATAATTTATATAAGGGCATTACTATATAATAATGCCTCACGCTTAGAGGGACTAAATAAGTCAAAACTACCAAAAATAAGCACAGGGAATGCAATTTTCAAAGTTAACAGCTTACTACATAGTTTTTGGTGTATTAATTATGAAACCAGTGGTTTGCCGTTAAGTTAAATGTTTTTAGGAGGTTAACTTTGAAAATTGCATTCCCTCGCTTTCGGTAAATATGTGCTTATTTTTGGTAGTTTTGACTTATTTAGTCCCTCTAAGCATGAGGCATTGTTATATAGTAATGCCCTTATATAAATTATATATATATATATATATCTATATATATATATATATATATGTACATGATAATGGTACACCAGGCACATACATCATGACCATGTGCTTGACATGGTGATCTCATTTCAAGATAGACAACACATGGCCTTGCAAGTGGAGCCCAGTTAGAATTTTCTTCGGGTTGAATAGCCCATCCCAGTCAAAAAGTCCTTGAATAAGGGTTATTTAAGAATAATGAAGAAAACATGTATTTTACCATGGGTGAATTATTCAAACCCCAAAGAATCCCTTTCAGTACATGGCTATGATGCTCCCCACTACTCTTGCTTGTGATCAGAGATGTTCATGTCTTCAGACACTAATGGACATGCCCAAGCAACTGACAAGCAAATCTGCAGTATTGAGCAGAATTTTTGCTGTAGCCCATATTTTACCTCAAGACAAAACATGTACATGATAACGCTTCCAATCAGTTAAGATCAAAAGCCATGAGAGCCACTGCCTAGTATTGCATTGGGGCATTTATTATTATTGTTGTGGTCGTTGTTGTAGCTGCTGTTGTTGTTGTTGTTGTTACTATTATTAAGTGGTCTGTCCTTGTGCAGGTCCTGTGCATGCGAACCTTCTCCAGTCCTCTGTAACCCGTGCTGTCCTCTTCATTGAGTAATATAATTTCCTCTGCCTAATATCACCCATGATCATTACTCTCCTTCTCCCTTTAGGTCTTTTCTCCTGTATTCTGTCTAACACCGTGCAGAAGCCCCTCTGGCTTCATAGTATTTGACCACTTATTGAATATTTTACAAGATAATTGTGATGAGCTTCACGTCAAAATGTATATGTCAGTCGTATTGCTACAAAAACAATTTAGTTAAGGCTGTTCATTGCTTTTGATTCATCACATAACTTATAAAAACCTCATATCACATGTTTTCTTTCTCATCAATGAAACTAATATTTCTTTTTTGTTTTATAAAATGCTATTTTTGAATTCACTTCCAGAAGAGTGTTTATAACTGCACAGATCACCAAAGACATCACAGGAATTTAGGTATTGTGAGACGCCCAACATTACATAAGAAAGACAGAGTATGTCCTCCTTCAAAAACTTTGATGATTGTCTTGTTGTTGTTGTTAATGTTGTTGTTTAACCTTAAGTCAGTATTGATTGAAAAGACTAATAATATCAAAAAGCATTCAAGCTGTAATCTTGTTTTTTTTTCAGGAATTTGTATAATAGTTATCTGGTGTGCTTCTTTTTTTTTTCCACAAGATAGTCTGATGTGATTTCAAGGAGATTTGGTGGTTATTTCTAGCTAGTTAAGGTACTTCATTATATACACACATTTCCTTAAATACATTTCAAACATACGCAAATACAAAATTTTAAAGATATACGAACAGCCGCACACACACACATGTATGCACACTTTTCTCAAAAAAAAAAAAAAAAATGGAATTCCATAGCCAACAAGACAAAAAGACAGTCCTTTTCTTTTTACTCACAAAGCAATCACCCAAAGTCAAACGAACATGAAAAGCACAGTTCATTAGGCATATAGCTCCTCACAATGTAGATATATCTAATTAGTGTTACAGCTAAACCAAAGCACTGCAGCCTCTTGCTATTTTAACTTGTTTTCAATACTGTTCTTGTTAAAGAATAATAAATTTGTACTTTATTAAATGCATTTAGTAATCCTTCAATTTAATGTAAAATTGTTTATATATATATATATATATATATATATATATATATATATGTATATGTGTGAAGGCGCATGACTCAGTGGTTAGAGCTTACGATCACAAGGTTGTGAGTTCGAATCCCGGACTGGGCTGCATGTTGTGTTCTTGAGCAAGACACTTTATTTCACATTGCTCCAGTTCACTCAGCTGTAGAAATGAGTTGCGATGTCACAGGTGCCAAGCTGTATCAGACTTCCCTTTGGATAACACTGGTGGCGTGGAAAGGAGAGACTGGTATGCATGGGCAACTGCTGGTCTTCCATAAACAACCTTGCCCGGACTTGTGCCTATGAGGGTAACCTTCTAGGTGCAATCCCATGGTTAGTCATGACTGAAGGGGGTCTCAACAATGTATATGTATATATATATGTGTGTGTGTATATATATATATAATATATATATATATATATATATATATATATATATATATATAATGTGTGTGTGTGTATATGTGTCTATATATATATATACACACACACACATATATATATGCTTTTTATTTTAGGTAGATTTTCTTTTTCGATATTTTCGTTATTATTTTAATAATTATAATACGGATGTACTTCTGGGTAATAGACGCCATATTTATCACGTGACCATTTAGTATAAATTCTATAGCACATCCATTTTGGTTTAATCTACAGTTACCAACCGACAGATAAGTCATGTTTTCTTATTTTAATTTTATAAACAATATTGACATCTGTCTTTTAGTAACTTTATACACTAACACATTTTTTTACTATTATCTACTTATTCCATAATGTTTTAACCTTATTTATTATAATACTCTTTTTCAATATTTTTAGATTGTAACTCTTAATAATTATATTAATACTGTTAATGTAGGGATTAGTTTACAGATTTTGTCTCTTTATATATATATATGTTTATGTTTATTCCTTGAATGATTTTAGGTATTTTCTTAGGGATTTGACCTGAAGAGTGACTGATTTTGGGAGTAAAATCATTTCCCCGTTCTAATGAACTCGGATAGAATTTGCTTATGTTTTTATATAGTCCTATTTCAACCATGAAACGCGAGTAGTCTATGTACTAGCACTAACTTTTTACATTTATACTTCCATACTGTATATTATCGTATTTATTTTTACTGTCCAATTTATAAATTTGACTTTAAAATTTTTTTTAATTAATATTTCTATGATTTATTTATATGATTTATATGATTTATTTATGTAATATATTATTTAATTTAAATGTTTAGATTAAAATCTTAGATATATTAAGATGCTATATGCCTCACAGCATAGATTTGGATGGGTTCTGAGTTGATTGAGTTGTAGAGTGGTGGTTTGTCTCTAAATTAGTTATATATATACACACACACACACACATATATATATATATCATATATATATATATATATATATATATATATATATATATATATATATATATATCATATATATATATATATATATATATCATATATATATATATATATATATATATATATATATATATATATATATATATATATATAGATATATATATAGGAAAATGAAAAAAAGCCAGAATGCTGAACTGGAAGCATATTTTAATAAAGATTTTTTCTAACCAGTTTTCATTGCGAAAAAGCAAATTATCAAGAAGTAGGAGAATGAAAATGTTTTTTTACAAAGAAGTACAAAATGAAGAAAATAATATATAAAACAATAATATATAAAAAAATAAATATACCCATACATTATATTGTCTTTGAGCTTTTGTAGTTCAATAGTAGTTCATGTATAAACTGGTAGGAAAAATAAGGATGCATGAGAGTTGAGAGTTTTGTTAGGTTTAAAAAAAGGGTTAAAAGTTTGTGTTAAGCAGGAAATGTGGTGTTAAAACAGGAAGTGTGTGTAAGGGGAGACAAGTGTTTTTAGTTGGAGTTATGAACTCTTTTTCAACAGGAAGTTTGTGTCTGTTCATAGAGAAATAAGGTCACTGAGGGGTGTGTGTGTTAAGAAATGGTTGGAATTTCTCTATGAAAAGATTCTCCTTGTTGATTCTTTCTTGTGTGGAGATTCTGTCTTTACATTGATAGAAAGGGAATATAATGAATTTAGGGTTTTTGTTTCTGGCGCAAGACTCTTGCAGGAATGAGCTATCTCTATATCAGTATGCTGTACTTTCAAGGCAACAATTATAAATGTGCCTTTTCATTTGCTGAGTTAACTTGATGTCTGACATTATTTATCTGAAAAGTAAGTTAAAAAATAAGTTAAAAGAAAGTTAGAGCTCTTAAAAGAAGTGTCCTTAAAAAAACAAAATTTATGCACCCTGTATATATATACAATGGAGAAGTAACTAGTATTTCAGATTTTATTTCTATTTGTCATCTAACACTTGTTTTCCTTCCAGAGACATTTCTAATATCAAAACAAAAATCTTTCTTTGTTGCTAATTTATGTAATCATTATGTTTTCTAGTTTTTACATAACTCAACAAGTTTCCAGTAACCCACTCCTAAAAACCCTCGCTCGATGTACAAAAGCTCATCTATTTCCTGTAGGTGTCTTACTTAACTTAAGTTAGTTTCATTGAAGAAAATAGTCTTTCTTATTGTGATTTATTTTTTTTTGCATGCTTTAAGTCAAGTGTTTACAATTGTACCACTGGTATCTCAGATGGTGGATGGAATGTGGTTTATGTACAAAGGCCCAAACTAATGATTCGAAAAGAAGTAGTAAGTTAACTTGAAAAGTTCTTTTTTAAAACCCCTTTTTGAAGCTTTGTTTACTTTTTAAGTTTCTGGATTATTCAAGTTAAATTTTTAATCACATTATTATCTCCATCTTATTTGCCAATTTTAATCGGGTGGTTTCAGTAATATTTTACATTTGTTTCTTTCTTCCTTACACTTTTGTGCTATTTTTACACATAAATGAATGAATTGATAGAAAAGTTAGTAAAAAAAATACCTCAAGTAATTTATTCCATCTCTTTACATTCTACATTCAAGTCACCCAATTTCACTTAACATTTCATCCCCCTAATAATAAAATGAGTACTGATGGTTGATGTAATCAACTATACACTAGAACAGTGATCAACACCCTTAAAAAATGTAACATGACATTTGAAGATGAAAAACAAACTCAATAATTAACCAATTTATTATTTTTTAAAATTGAACCATACAGGGTGAACAAACTAACCTCAAAATTAAAATTTTGGTTCAGTGTAAATTGAACAATTTGAAAAAAAATTATAAATTTTAAGTGAACATAAAATCTAATAAGTTCTCATTCATGACATCATTAAAATAGGGAACTTTCTTGCTGACTGCAATCAACAGGTCTGCTTTGGACTCGGGTAATTCTTAGATTTTGCCTTGATTGACAAAAGAAATCTGAATTTGGACTTACATAAGTTTGCCATTACAAATGGTGTAAGGATGCAATTGTTTGGTATAACCACTAAAGGAGTAAATCTGCTTAGGTAGAAATAATAATAAACGTTAATTCATCAGAGATGTAATTGTGTCATTTTTCTAAAAAAGTCAACATAATCAAGAAAAAAATGATTTGTTTTAGGTATTAAGTATAGGTTGTTGGTTTAAAAACAAAATAACTTAATAATGATAACAATATGCTATTAACTTACCAGTCTATAACAGCCATATTGAGAATTGGTGACTTCAAATATTTATGATCTCTATCATTCTCCCAACCAGCAACTCATTAATTGTCAATTTGAAGAATTTGATCTCCAAATATTGAAATACCCATCCAATAACACCTCATTGTTGAAAATGTTTGAGACACAATACAATCTTCTTTGCATACTCATCTGGAAAACCTTGTTTTATCTCAGCTCTGAACAAACCTTTATTGGTTCCAGTTATTGGAGCTATTTGCATCTAGCAACTTTGCCTTTATCTTGCTACAAAGTTTGAATTTTCTGGTAGTAGAGTATCTTGAACTATCATGAAAAGGAGTCAGCAGGATCTCAGCGTAATTGCTCAGAGTCAGATACAAGTGACTGCATTTCATATGTGACTTTCCACTTCCCAGAATTTGAAGAGGTTGTTTAGCCTCTTGGCTTATATTTCCTTTTATTCTTTTATTCTAACCTCTTGGCTTATATTTCCTTTTATTCCTTTATTCTAACCTCTTGGCTTATATTTCCTTTTATTCTTTTATTCTAACCTCTTGGCTTATATTTCCTTTTATTCTTTTATTCTAACCTCTTGGCTTATATTTCCTTTTATTCTTTTATTCTAACCTCTTGGCTTATATTTCCTTTTATTCGTTTATTCTAACCTCTTGGCTTATATTTCCTTTTATTCGTTTATTCTAACCTCTTGGCTTATATTTCCTTTTATTCGTTTATTCTAACCTCTTGGCTTATATTTCCTTTTATTCTTTGCTTGTTTCAGTCACTGGACTGTGGTCATGCTGGGACACTACCTTGAAGAATTTAGTTGATCAACTCAACACCAGTACTTATTTTTTTAAGTCTGGTATTTATTCTATTGGTGTCTTTTCCTGAACTGTTAAAGTATGGGGATGTAAACAAATCAATATTGTTTGTCAGGTGGGGTTGGTGGGAGGACAAACACAAAGACACAGACCTCTCCCCCCACCTACGTAATTTTATCTTTTACTTGTTTCAGTCATTGGACTGCAGCCATGCTGGACCACTGCCTTGAAGGATTTAGTGAAAGAAATCAACCCCAGTACTTACTTTTTTTAAAGCCTGGTACTTATCCTATTGGTCTTGTTTGCCAAGCTATTAAGTTATGGGGACATAAACAAACCAACATCGGTTGTCAAGCAGTGGTGGAGGACAAACACAAAGGCAAAGACACACACATATACAACAGGCTTCTTTCAGTTTCCACTCGCAAAGTTTTAGTTGGCCCAAGGCCAACCATTTTCTCAAGGTGCCTCACGGTGGCACTGAACCTGAAACTGTGTGGTTGGGTAGGCTTTTTTTAATTTCTCTACCAAATTCATTCACATTGGTCTGCCCAGTCTATACTAGAAGACACTTGCCTAAGGTGCTGTGCTGTGAGACTGAACCTCAAATCACATGGTTGTGAAATGAGCTCTTAAATCATACAGGTGTGTTTGCATCTAAGCTGATATTACTGAAGTGGAAAGAAGTCTTTGTATTTTATTCATTTTAAATGTTTAATAGTTTTTCATTTGAAGATTATATGAGAGAGAGAGAGAGAGAGAGATTATTTAAAAACAATGAATGCTGATGGTGGAGTTGCTTTGTTGGTTATCACACGAAGACATCAACTATAGTTATCCTTTTTTGTTTCCTTATCCTTGTTCTCCGGTAGCTATTTTTCGTTCCATTCTAGAAAGGAATTTAATCATTTCGTCTCAACATTTAATCATTTATTCTCTTCCCTTGAACTTCTGTTCAAGGGAGGGAATAAATGTTTAAATGTAAGAAGAATTATTTCCCCTACATTCCTAATTAGTCCCGCTGTGTAAAGTTTCCTTAATGGTAATTAGATTGTCATATTTCTCTTTAAAATACGTTGTTGTGGCTTTGATCATTCTCATTCATTAATATGTTTGTAAATTCTTGTCATTAACTTGGGAACTCTGTGACTTCATTAATACTTTTTGGGTATGTATGGACGTCACAATATCATATCCCTATTGTCTATAATTCATTAATAATGATTTTTCAACATTTTGTTTTGAAGCTTGCATTTTATTTGACTTTTATTAGTCGATCCTATGAAGGAACCTTTAGGCAGTTGCTCAGTTTGCTCAAAATAGCAACCAAATCTCCCTACGCCATACCCTACTGTCTTAAAAAAGGGAAGTTGTAGATGTTTTTTAAAAAAAAAAAAGACAGTATGCTCAGAACTGGATTGCTTGGGTTTACCTGGAACTAAAACTGGATTTCCACGATCTTCATCTCTCACCACTATCACTGTCGTTTCATTGTCATCATCAGCATCATTCATGTGATACTCAACCCCTTCTTTCCTACTTTCCTCCACCACACACACACACATACATCTCTACGTTTGTAATTTAAAATAATACAAGTTTACCATGGACTTCTGGTAATGCATGTACAATGATGTACAATATTCAGCTAGAGTTAGCTGCCCCATACCTACACATATGAGCCCCATAATTTTCAAAACAAGAAAATTGCAGCAAAGCTGTGTGATAGTGGTGTCAAATATAGTATGCAGACCATCATATAACCTGTTCAACATATTTCTTATGTGATATCTCAATGGTGCACCTTCCTTTCCTGCACCTTTTTGCATGGCCTTTAGTAATACATTGGTGCCAGAAAACTGTCCATGAACCCAATAACGTAGAATCTAAATTTCTAGTGATTTTATTTAAGTCATCTTTGCTATTCAAGTTCAGCTGTTTTAAGAACTCCAAATTTGATAAAAATGTCATTAAATTGGCAGTGGGAATTGTGGCAAATCCAACCACTCGGTTGTGAGGGATGAGGAATGGACAACGCCAGAGGAATTAGATGAGTTAGAATATCATTAATACCTGCTGCAATCTTAATGAATAATTGTTTATGGACATGCTTTATGAGTTAATATGTCAATTGTGGCACCCCACCTGATAATATAAAGTATATCAATATCTTCTGGTTGCTTGTAGTTGTTAAAATTATAGCACCTTGAGTCCCTGACAGAAACACAGGTTTCTGTGGTGAGCTGGCAGAAATGTTAGCACATTAGAAACATTAGCATGAGCTGGCAGAAACATTAGCATGCCGGGCAAAATGCTTAGCGGTATTTCGTATGCTGTTATGTTCTGAGTTCAAATTCTGCCGAGGTCAACTTTACCTTTCATCCTTTCGGGGTCGATAAATTAAGTACCAGTTACACACTGGGGTCAGTGTAATCGATTTAACCCCTTTGTTTGTCCTTGTTCGTCCCCTCTGTGTTTAGCCCCTTGTGGGCAATAAAGAAATAAGAAACACAGGTTCTGCATCTGGGATTTTGTGAAAATTTCTCTGTTATTTTCAAAGAATTATGAGAAACCAAAGTGGTTCACTTAAAAAGGCAGAAACTATGGGAACATTAGTTAGTAAGTGTTAGGTGCCCAATAATAAAATCATATATGCATTTACAAGGGTACAAAAATTGAGAAATATAAACAAGCAAATATATTATTTTATAGAACTTTTTAACTGATATACATTTATTGATTTATTGCTTTTGGAATTCACAGGACAGTTGAGTCTTTTTTTCCATGAATCTTTAATAATTGCCCTTGTTTCTATATATAAGAATAGTATTGTCAGTTTGATGTATAGCTTTTGATTTTTGGGCTATTTTCTGAAGTCACTTTGACATTTCCAGTAGGTGGTAGTGTAGTTGCATAAAAACGGGGATTTCCTTTGTGAATATAAACAATTCTTTCATTGTTCTGCTTTTCTTAATTCAGTAAATGCATATAGAAACATGGTGTTATCAGCATAATTAAAAACATTGAGATAAAACACAATGTGACGTGTGCATTGTGTTTTTATTCTTCTCTTCCATTTTACGAATCCCGTGTGTACATGCACATTGTGTGTTCATACTTCTTTTTCCAGTTCCTACTCAAAACTGTTTATAAAGCACAACCATCTCACAGACCTGCAGTCGTGAAGTGTGCCTTGTACTCTGATGGTTATGAAAAAAAATGGATATTTTTATGAAATGTTTTACAAATACATTTCAGATGGTGCAGATTCTGATTATATTGGAATTTGTTGTGAAATAAATATTTTGGGAAAAAATGTAATGCGTGCTATCCCACCAACTTATATTTCCACTTTAAATTCCAATATAATCATAATCTACACACTCTTAAGGGTATTTGTCAAAGTTTTTATTGAAAAGTACTCATTTTCTGAAAGTTATGAGGAAACAAAGCCAACTTGTGTCAATTTTTTGAAACATCTTTCCACACTTCCTCCGCCCCCAAAACATTTTTCACAATCAATTCAGATATTACTGGAACCTACATCATCTAAAGCGTATTTGTAGAAAATTTCATTAGAAAAAATCCATTTTCCTGGACATTATGAAGAAACAATGTTGGTGGGACATATCTATGTATGTATGCCGATTGCTTTATCATAATACATTGCTATTATATATCTACATATCAGCTTGATTTGCTTCACTTTCATTTTGTATGCCACAATATTTAGTCACATAACTGCATGTTATATATAAACAAAGAATATACTATGTTCAGTTTGCATCAAAAGTGAGACAATAATGTGAAAGAGATGAGCTCAAACTTTCACTACACATTAATGTATTGGGTCATCCCATAAATAATGTTTGTTTCATACTTCTTTTATTTGTCAAAATTAAGATAAACACAGTTCTTTTTTTTATCTAAAATATACTCTCCTTCATTTTCTACAATGCTCTTCCTTCTATCTGGTAGAGTTTCCAAAATTCATTTTTCCTCCAGTACTGTTCTGAACTCATCTACATAATACATATTTTTTCTGTCCAAATGATTTTGAAGACTGCAGAATAAATGATAATCAGAGGGGGCAATGTCCAGAAAATATGGTAGGTAGGGCATCATTTCCCATTCAAACTGATCCAGCCTTTGAAATGCTATCTTCACTGTATGTGGCCGAGCATTATCCTGATGGAAGAACACCTTTAGTCTTGAAATCAAAGATGGTCATTTCTCTTCTAGCGCTGACTTAAGCCACTCTAGCTGCTAAGCCACTCCATCTGCTAAGCCACTCCAACTGCTAAGCCACTCCAGCTGCTAAGCCACTCCAGCTGCTAAGCCACTCCAGCTGCTAAGCCACTCCAGCTGCTAAGCCACTCCAGCTGCTAAGCCACTCCATCTGCTAAGCCACTCCAGCTGCTAAGCCACTCCAGCTGCTAAGCCACTCCAGCTGCTAAGCCACTCCATCTGCTAAGCCACTCCAGCTGCTAAGCCACTCCATCTGCTAAGCCACTCCAGCTGCTAAGCCACTCCAGCTGCTAAGCCACTCCAGCTGCTAAGCCACTCCATCTGCTAAGCCACTCCAGCTGCTAAGCCACTCCAGCTGCTAAGCCACTCCAGCTGCTAAGCCACTCCATCTGCTAAGCCACTCCAGCTGCTAAGCCACTCCATCTGCTAAGCCACTCCAGCTGCTAAGCCACTCCAGCTGCTAAGCCACTCCAGCTGCTAAGCCACTCCATCTGCTAAGCCACTCCAGCTGCTAAGCCACTCCATCTGCTAAGCCACTCCAGCTGCTAAGCCACTCCAGCTGCTAAGCCACTCCAGCTGCTAAGCCACTCCATCTGCTAAGCCACTCCAGCTGCTAAGCCACTCCATCTGCTAAGCCACTCCAGCTGCTAAGCCACTCCAGCTGCTAAGCCACTCCAGCTGCTAAGCCACTCCAGCTGCTAAGCCACTCCATCTGCTAAGCCACTCCAGCTGCTAAGCCACTCCATCTGCTAAGCCACTCCAGCTGCTAA
>NC_142936.1:29076270-29078770 GCF_046866305.1 Octopus bimaculoides | reverse complement strand
CTGCAGAACCAATGTGGGGTATAGAATATGGAATATACAATATATAATATAATATACAATATATAATATAAAATAAAATAAAATAAAAATGGATGGCACCATGAAAGAAAGTATTGAATGTAGATGAAATATTGAGTGTTCAATATAAAAGATCAAATATATAAATATATAAATATAAATATATAAAGGCGACTCGAGTTTCAGGGCTATTTCCCTTCGTCATGGCCGGTATGACAGACTTTAACAGACTGTAATTAGTTGGCTGGTTTTCTGTCTTTTATACCAATTCCTTTGGACGGCAGCAGTAGGTGTTTGGCTATTTTTAGAATTGATGTCAAATCTATTTTTAGAAATGATGATATTTTGATTTATTGTTTTGTGTGGGTTGTAGGGATAAGATTTTTAAACCCCAGTAGGTGTTTGGCTGTTCTTAGAAATGATGCCAAATCTATTTATAGAAATGATGATATCTGAGAGATTTTTTGTGTTTTGGTTACAGGGATAAGATTTTTAAACCCCAAGTAAGATGGATTTAATCATTGTTTGTTAAGAGTGGGTTTGAATTTCTTAATAAAGTCCTTTTCTTTGCATTTTCTTTTAATTTCATTCCGGTTGTAAAGTTTATGGAATGGAAATATAATAAAAGTTTGATGACCACATGTTGCTAGATGGTTACTCAGTGGTATTTGGTGGACTTCTGGGTTTTTAATCTGTTGTCGATGTACCCGTGAGCGTTCCGATAGTGCATTACCTGTCTGGCCAACGTACAATTCTTCACAATTAGGGCATTTGATGCAGTAGATTAGATTTCTACTTTTGCAGTTCATGTTCGCATTGGTGAATATTTTCCCTGTTTTTGTGTTCATATATGGGCCGGTATGGATTGATCGGCATGTGCCGCATCGGCTATCATTGCATTTGGATACAGTGAATGTTTGATTTTTGTTGCTGAGGTCAAACCTTGCCCTTGTTAATAGTTTTTTCAAGATTTTAGGTTGTCTCTTACTGAGAGTTATATTTTGATCTGTAATGATATTTCTCAATTCCTTACTTTGTGCAAGGATCGGTAAGTTTGCTTTGGCGATATTAAAGATGTTCTGGTGGCATGGATTTTGTGTCACTATAAATGGAATGATCTTTTCCTGTTTGTCTTTTTTTTGCGGTGTCCTCAGTTGTTGTATGGGTATTTTCGAAGCCCGCTGAATACCATTTTCTATGAGTCGTGATGGGTATTTTTGCTTCAGCAGAAATTCTTTCAGTTCCATCAGGCGTTGATTTCTGGTCTCTATATCCTCTACAATAGTACATATTCTCCTGGCTAGGCAGTATGGTATGTTGCGTTTTGTATGGGGTGGATGGCACGATTTAAAGTTCAAGTATTGGTGTGTGTCTGTGTGTTTGTAATATATATCTGTGGTAATGGCGGTGTTCTTTTTAATTACCATTATGTCTAGAAATGGTAATTTGCTACTGTTCATCTCCTTTGTAAATTGGATGGATGGGTGTAGGTTGTTCAGGAGGGTGTTAAATTCTTCCACAATGCTGTGAGGTTTGGTCCAGATTATGAAGCAATCGTCCAGGTATCTCTTCCATGCTTTTTCTATAAGCTTCCTAAATTCGGTGTTATATCTCTCCTCTATTTCCTGGTAGAGTTTTTGTTCCAAGTAACCCATCACCGAATTCGCATAAACGGGGGCAAACCTCGTCCCCATAGCCGTGCCTTTAATTTGGATATAGTTCTTACCATTGAAGAAGAACGTATTATTTTCCAGGATAAGTCTCACTGATTCTAGTATAAATGTCACTGTGTACCTGTTGGGAATTGCTTCTCTGTGTTTGTTTACCCAGTATTCAACCGCCTTTATTCCTAAATCATGTGGGATATTTGTGTATAGGCTTACTACATCGAAGCTCAGTAGGATTGAATTTGTTTCAGTGGTTTTGGGAAGATGGGATAAAAAGTCGATGTCATCCTGAATGAAACTGGGTATGTATGTACAAAGTGGCTTCAAAAGAATGTCGATGAAATTGCTTAGACGGTGAGTAGGGCATACTGGGCCAGCTATAATTGGTCTAAGTTTTAAATCTTTTGGATGTAGCACTTTTATGTATTCACTTCCTTGTTCCTTTACTCCCTGTTGAATATCTTCTGACTTATGTATTTTGGGTAAGCCGTAAAAGTTACTGGGTTTTGGTTCGAAGTTGGTGATGTAGTCTCTTTCATTGTCAGTGAGTGAGTTGTAGTGTTTAGAAACTAGGTGGTTGATCTTCTTCATGATGTGGTGGTCTATGTTCGAGGGTATTTCACAATAGAAGGTTGTGTCATTTAGTTGTTCCTCAACTAAATCCTTGTAGTATTCCACATCCATGATGACGATTGCACCCCCTTTATCTGCTTGTTTAATTATTATTGTTTCATCGTTTTGTATGTGTTTAAGTGCAGATATCTCTGATTTGTTAATGTTCGGCCTAATTTTGGTATTTTGTTTTAGGGGGAAGT
>NC_142936.1:29023770-29066270 GCF_046866305.1 Octopus bimaculoides | reverse complement strand
TACATAGGATCCAACTTAACCGTAAGACATTTTAACCGAATGTGATAACTGTGGGTAGAGAAGATTGCTACGTATCTTAAATCATTTAAAATCATTTTATTGACTTCCCATTCTAAATTCTAAATTTCTTCTTTTCTTCCCTCCTTGTCCAACATACTGTCCCGTAGCGTTGCAACCTCAAATGGTTTTTTCAAATAAGATATGTAGCAATCTTCTCTACCCACAGTTATCACATTCGGTTAAAATGTCTTACGGTTAAGTTGGATCCTATGTATTTCCCTGAAGAGAAGATTACATCTTTATAAACATCACTTATTCCTTTGGAAGGAACCATTTGTAATCTTCGAAACATATGTCGGAAATAAAAGAATTCATTGAACATATGCGTATTACTCCATTTATTAAATTTTTATATTTACTCAAATGCCCAAAATAACAGGGAGTTTCTACCTCATAAACAGGAGTTACACCACAGTCATTTTGTGATCTTTGCTACCCTGGTATCTATTAACCAATCTATTTTGTCGGAGTTAATTATTAACTAAGAGAAAATAAATACATATAATAATAATAATAATAATATATATATATATATATATATATATATATATATATATATATATATATATATATATATATATATATATATATATATATATATATATATATACATATATATATATACATATATATATATATATATATATATATATATATATATATATATATATATATATATATATACATATATATATATACATATATATATATATATATATATATATATATATATATATATATATATATATATATATATACATATATATATATACATATATATATATACATATATACATATATATATATATATATATATATATATATATATATATAAGATTTAGATTTAGATTCAAAATTGAATATGGTACTTATGCTTAGGCACCAGAATTTACTGGTATTATCCAAAAACCATTCTAAAAGCAAGGTGATAAAAAAATCAAAATAAGCAACATGGATTTTAAAGATGACTGCAGTACGCACGTTTCATGCTATTCCATTTATTTAAGTAATGCGAGCATTACATTAAATATATATATAGCATCACGTTTACAACCCCGTCCCTTTATATCTCTATGTAAACAAGTGTTCTTATTCCTAAAGCCCATGGAATAATATCATTGACCCCTTTATATCTCTATGTAAAGAAACCTTCTAACGGTCACTGACCATGTAACATCTCTGCTCGTAAGTTACCTCATCATTTCGTTTTTGTCTTATTATATGTTTTATTATGAACTCCCTGAAGAGAAATATATGAGGAACCCCAACAGCTCTTTCTTCTTTGTGAAAGAGCTCTCATTTATTTTGAAACATGTGTAGGAATTAAAGGAACTTTTATTGACATGCGTTTTGCTCCATTTATTATTATTATCCATATCTTCTCAAAATGTATCACTTTAACTTGGTATCTCTACCTGTAAAATGGCTGTGATATCTTGTTTTTTAGTGTAATTTTGCTACCTCTGGTAACTGTTAACGTATTTAAATTATCAAAGGTTTTAATAACTGAGATAATATTAATATATACATAAACTAATATATATATATATATATATATGTATAAATGTGTGTGTGTATAAGTACGTGTGTGTGTATGTGAATGCTTCATTCATCATTGCCATCATCATCTAGTTTCCATTTCCATGCTGGCATGGGTTGGTTGCTTTGACAGGATCTGACAATCTGCAGGACTGTGTCAAGTTCCAATGTCAGCTTTGGTATGGCTTCTGAAGTTGTATGCCCTTCCTAATGCCGACCACTTTACTGTGTATACTGGGTGCTCTATTGCAAGATCAGCACTTGTAATGTGCAAGACAAAGAAAAGAATTATAAAGCCTCCTTGACTACCTGAGAGTGTATTTGAGGGAGAATTTTATGCCAGATACCTGACTGTATGCCAGGTACAAGAAGCTGAATATAAGAGAGAATATGGATCAGGGGTGAGGGAAAGGAGTGTGGGTGATTTCATAAGAATGCAGGAGAAAATTAATAGATGGCTAGAGATGGGGTGAAGGTGAAGGTAGTGAGTGAGGAACAAGGGTGGAGGTGTGATTGATGATAAATATTAATATGGAGGAGGGGGTAAGGTGAAGGAGATAGAAGTGGCTGTGGAGGTAGAAGTTGTCAAGCAGCAGCACAGAAAGAGTGTAGAGCAGCAGTATCATAAATCTGTTGACAGATCTGAATGTAGGGAAATGATGTGTGGGGTGTAAGAGTGTGGGTGGGGTGGTAGATGTGTCACAGATGGAGGTCAGAGGTATATAAGGGTGGCTATAGTGAGTGGGGTGACAAAGGTAGGGGTGGATGGGCTATAAAAGGTGAAGGTTGCTGTCATTTCCCTGACAAAAAATCATTCACTAATCTTGCACTTTCAAAGACATGTGGAATAAGAAATCCTTTACTTGAAAGAACAGATAACTGTTTGTGACAGGAATGACATCTAGTAGTAAAACAATACTTGAATAATATACGATATTATTAGTTAGACAGAGACATGCTATAGATAGTAAAGATGGATGTATGAGTCATACCTCATTTTTCATCTGAGTATCTGCATACCATATGGTTTGATCAGTGCTGACGTATTTCTGGAGCTAACTTACAGCCACAACATCTTGCAACTGCAACAACTCTCTACCAGTGATATCTTCTATTTTTAACTATCCAAACTTTTCTTGATCTTTTTCCATTTCACAGACTTTCCATCACCTCCTTCCATCATATACACAGTCTACTTCAACCTTAGGCATCCTCTACTATCCATATAGCCTAAGTCTTCCTTTATCTTTTCACACAATGACGTTCTTCCACCTAATGTCCTAAGTTTTCCTCGATCTTCTACCAGAGCTCAGTGAACTTTCAGCAGCTAAATCCACATAGGTCTAAATAAGTACTGTAATGTGCTATAAACTACTATTAAACAACAACAGCAATGGTTGCAGTGGTAGCTCTGAAATATTGTTTGATTTGTTACCTTTCAAGGCTGAGTTCAAGTCCTTGTGTGGGTTCAGAGAGAGTATTTTGAAACTACTCTAATGTAATTCACTCTGAATCACTGTAGTCAGTCACTTTGGTCTTCTTCATTTATCACCTTGTCCATGTGGTGTACTTGGCTATAGCTTCTGTCTGACTTGGTCCTTGTGTTTGATTACCATGTCTTTTCATACATGACTTGATCAACATGTTGCTGTTTAACTCCAGGTATGATTTAAAAGGCCTATGATCAAAGACATTTCATCTATGACTATACTGTGTTTTATGTATTCAGGACTAAATTATTTGTTTTGCAATGTATTCTTCCTTTTTTTAAATGCTAGTGTATGATCTGGGGGATACTTGGTTGTTATTTCTAACCAGTAGAAGCTTCCCTTGGCTCAAAGTAAATATGTTGCACTCATGTGCCACATCTGAATATTCAAGTGTATCCAGGTCACTGATTTGTGATTAAATATGGTTTGTGTCTTTTTCAGATATGACTTGGTTGATGTGACTCGAAACAGTCTTCAGATTCTTCATTATTTCCTCTATAAGAAAATGGTTGAAAACTACATCACAAGGGATCTGAATGCATTTACGTAAGTTTTTCTTACACTAAGTGTTGTTTTTGGTATTTCTTCATCAAGTATATTAATTATTTGATATTTATTTTGAAGGCATGTGGTTTAGTGGTTAGGTAGAGCTCATGATTGTTAGGTTATGAGTTTGATTACCAGCAGCATGTTGTGTCCCTGAGCAAGACACTTTATTTCATGTTGCTCCAGTTCACTCAGCTGGAAAAATTGAGTAGTACCTGTATTTCAAAGGGCCAGCCTTGTCACATTCTTTGTCATGTTAAATCTCCCTGAGAACTACATTAGGGGGTCTGTGGAGTGCTCTGCCACTTGCATGTTAATTTCATGAGCCAGCTGTTCTGTTGATCGGATCAACTGGAACCCTCATTGTTGTTACCAACAGAGTGTCAATATTTATTTTACTAATTAAATGTATTAATTTTTACATAATTCTTTTGTACGCTTTTGGTCATTATCCAACATTCAAGATCAAAGGTGAGGATAGACACGAAAACTTTATTGAAGATTACAAGTTTAGCTTTTATATCTCTTCTGAGGATCAAATGCTAGTACATTACTATGCCAGAACTTGCAATTCTAGCATCCAGTTCAGCCTCCTGCTTCCCATCATTCATGAATATAGCACTGAGATACTTAAACTTCTCCACTTGCCTCAGTAATGTTCCACTAACATACAAAGTACACTGGGAAGAGTTTCTTAAGACCAATGTCTCAGTCTTTGCAATACTAATTCCATCCCCACCTTGCAGCACTCTGTAGTGAACCCGTTCAATGCATGCTGGAGATCACCTTCTGATGAGTCAAGTAACACCATGTCATCTGTAAATATCAGTCAACTGATCCTACATCCACTGATTATGATATTACTTCCAAAATGACTGTGTATGTCTATCCAGTTCATAAAAATTATGGAAAAGAGAGATTGTGAACGTTGGGTAATGATGAAAAGAGTATGATTGTGAATATAAGTAACCAAAGTAGGGTTCCTCTGAAGGATCTCTGGGATATTTCTTGACAGGTTGCATATCTTTGAAATCAGAAAATTTTTCCAGGTTAAGCTGATACTTCTCTGCATTGAAAGGTCACAGCTCTGGTATTATGGTCATGTGAGTAGAATTTTGCAAGTAAAAAACTGCAAGACAGATTCCTCTAACTGAGCAGACCTAGGAGTAGATCAAGGGTGAAATGGGTGGATAATATCCATAGTCTTAGTTGGTCATGTTTCGAAACCCAGCCAGAAAGTGTAATTGTAGTTGCTTTTGATAGGACCCTATGGAGGAGGTGCCTGAGAACTCTACCACCATAACCCTCTCAGAAATGGTAGGCAGAGAAAATAGATAGTTGGGTGGATTTACATAAATTTATAGTGAAAGGAAATATAAATGTGAAACATTTGTTCTATTCTGAAGAAATATTGTAGTCTATTTAAAACAGAATAGCTACAATGGGAGACTGAAAGGAAGCTAAATATTGCCATCCCAAGAACTTGTTGCTATGTGATGGAGCTTTCTTTTTTGTAACTATATTACTCAGTTTTCTAATTTTGACACCAGCTCAATAATTCTAAAGGAAGAATTGTGGTGGACTTAGTTAATCTCTGTACCTTCAGCTGAAATCCATAACCTTAGGAAGCTTAGGTAGACAGCAACCCACTTCTTTCAGCTTCCTGGTCATCAGTGATCTCTGAGTTTTCTAGAAACTTCCTTTCTGCCCATCACTTGCTGTTGCTCAACAATCTCTACATGGTCTTTCTAACCTTGTACCACAGAACCATATTGGTGCATATTTTATTGATCTTGGCTCAATGAAAGACAAACCTTACTGTGGATTTGAAACCAGAATATTAGACAGAACTAGATATTAATTTCTAACATTTGCAAAAGGCTACAAAAGTGTTTTTGAAGGAGAGTAAAGACACTTAGATCAATGCATGGGACTTAATTGGCACTCATCTTATTTGATCCTAGAAATATGAAAGAGAAAATTGATCCTCACACAATTGCACTGAGAAAATCTTAGGATGTAATTAACATTCTATAACTATTAGTAAATAATTCTGGGAAAAACATTTTTATTTTCTATTTTTTAGTGGCACGAGTCAAAGTTTGTTATCTCTGCTTCTAGACTTAGACACACTGTTATTGTCAGACCCACACTTTTTGCTTGGGAAATGGCTTGAAGATGCCAAATCTCTTGGCTATATAGACCAAGAGAAGAAACTTTATGAATATAATGCACGAAACCAAGTAACACTATGGGGACCAGATGGAGAGGTAAGGCATATATATAATATATATATATATACACACACACATACATACATACATGCATACGTACATGCATGCATACATACATAAACACATACATACATATATATGTATAGTTTTCATGAAGCATTGTCTGATATATATATATATTATATACATACATTCGTGTTTTTCTCCTTGTTTTCTCCGTATTCTTTCTGTTGAAGAGCGTAGCTCGAAACATTAAAGACTTTCTGTATTCCCGAGTGTCAAACTAATACATCCTTTTGTTGTTTACACCACCTGTCCTCGTCTGTTGTTTTTTTTCGTACATTCTCCCATATATATATATATATATATATATATATATATATATATATATATATATATATATATTTATATATAATTTACTAATTAAATAACAGGAGATGGATTTGGTAATAAAACTTTATTCTGTACAATGTACGTTTCGACCCATCCTGTCATTGTCCGTTATGTTGAATGAATTGTGCTGAGTGGGTCTTATCAGGTACATCAATAAAGTTTTGTCTCAGTACAGATCTTGAGTGTCATCTCCCTTGTTGTTATATACCCATCTAGTTAGGGAATGAATAAAATGCAAACAAGACTACAGAAATGCAAAAAATTCAAATATGAATGTGGAAATTTTGCGTATGCATGTGTGTGTGTCTGTATATGTATGAACACTAAACTGCTTGACTAAGCATTCGTTTTCCTATTTTTCCTATTTTTTCCTTCTTCTACTTTCTTTTTCCTATAAGTAGTTGTGACAGCAAAAGCTGATTAGGTCATTTTATCTAAACAGGAGCACAAAATTTCCATGTCCATATTTGAATTTTTTGCATTTCTGTAGCCTTAGAATGAATAAAATGTCTGAATTTGTTCTATTCTGAAGAAATATTGTAGTCTATTTAAAACAGAATAGCTACAATGAGAGACTGAAAAGAAGCTAAATATTGCCACCCCAGAATAGAATGAATAAAATGTCTGCATTTTATTCATTCCCTAACTAGATGGCATATAACAAGGGAAACAACACTCAAGATCTGTACTGAGACAAAACTTTATTGATGTACCTGATAAGACCCACTCAGCACAATTCATTCAACATAAAGGTCAATAGCAGGATGGGTCAAAATGTACAGAATAAAATTTTATTAATAAATTACCCTAACTGACACTGCAGAGTTCCTGAAGTAGATCCAATGAAACTGTACGATGTCTGCAGATGACAACAGGTAGTGTAAACTTTGCTGGTGCTGTACTCAACATTTAAACCCACTAATCAACTTACACCTGTTCGTCCAAATTATTTATCATATATATATAGCCTGCTCCCGCCCACGCTGTCGCACTTGCCCTTACCTCTCCAACACTACCTTCCTCACCGGCACCCATCATTGACCCTATCGCATCACCGACTCCTTCACCTGCACTTCTACGAACATCAACTATTGCATCTCCTGCTCTCTCTCTGCCTTTCTCTGTACATCGGACAAACAGGGCACCGCCTGGCTGACTGATTCGCAGAACACCTCCGAGACATCCGCCTTGGCAATGACACCCCGGCGTCATGCCATTTCCACTCTACCGGTCACTCCTTGCTGCAACACCTGTCCGTGTTTGGATTGTCCTTGCGCCGTGAACAGGGATTAATTTTCTCTCTTCGCTCCTTTGTGCCACATGAGCTCAACTCTCCTCTCCTCTTCATCTAACCCCCTCCCCTTGCCTCTCTCCCTCTCTCCCTCTCTCCCCTCCCTCCCTCTCTCCCCTCCCTCCCTCTCTCCCCTCCCTCCTACTTCCTCCCACCCACCTCTCCTCTCCTGCTCCAACTCCTACTTCTCTTTACTTCTCTTCACTTCTACTTCTCTTCACTTCTACTTCTCTTCACCCCTACTCTCTTTCTCTCTTCTCTCTTACTCTCTCCTCTCTTTCTCCCTCCTCTCATACTCACCTTCCCCTTCTCTTATACCCACCTTCCCCTTCTCTCATACCCACCTTCCTCTTCCCCCTTCATCGTCAACCCTCCCTCATAAGCCCACCCCATCCCTTACACCCCATCCCTAGGCATAATCTATAACAGCGTTTCTCAACCATATCATTTTGGGTTCCGTTTCGATTAGAGCCTCCAGCTGTATGAAATTTTCCCCCCCCCCCGCTAGAAAACAGCTTCGCCCATCCCCCCCCCCAAACTACCCTTTCTTAAATTTTTTTTTTTTCGACAGAAACCTGCCTTTTCGGCTACGGGGAATACGAATCTGCAAAAAAATTGGCAAAAATCGACATTTCTAAATTACCACCCCACCCCACCCCCATTTCTTTCATTTTGAACTTTTTTCAGAATTTTTTTTTTCAAAATATGTGGAAGAATACGGAGATTATGATTCTGAAAAAAATTTCCAAAAATCTTTATAAAATATTTTTTTAAGAATATTTTTTTCTCTAAATATGCGGAAAAATACGGACATTATGATTCAGACAAAAATTTCAAGACATTTCTGTTCTTACGATTACGGTTTTAGGGTTAGGGGGTTAGGGGGTTAGGGGGTTAGGGTTATGGTTTTAGGGTTAGTGTTGGGGAAAAAAGTCAAAATTGAAGAAGTTTGGGGGAAAACATTTCACAATGCCGATTTTTGGCAATTTTCCTGAACCTCCGTATCCGAAAACGGGGATTTTTGGCAAAAAGATTTTTTAAATAAACAAATTTGGGAGAAAATGGGTGGGGTGCGTGTGCAAGTCTTTCCAAAATATCTTCACAGAAAACAGCTTCAAGGAGTTGTGAAGAAAGAATTTGTATGTAGTCTGTTTCTGAGAACTATTCTATTGGACCACTATCTAATCACATCTTTTAAGGTACACACACATACATAGAAAATGTGAGGTCATGGTAGAAAATTTTTACGATAGTTGATTTATGGAAAAAATTATGTTAAATTTTTGAAATGCAAACCTGTGAATGAAAATTAAGTTCAGACCTCTACATGGTAGGTAGACCTGGTAGAAATAGCAGCCAAATCTCCCTCAAAACACCCTACTGTATTAATGTGACAATTCTGCGAATTATGTAGTTTGAATGAGGAACTGTAACTAAAGATGAAGATAATTAACCCCACAAAGAGGTGAAGGAAGAGAGACAGCATAGTGAAAGTTTTGGCTGACTGTCATCCTGTAGTTCCCTTGTTGCTGTGTGAGCAACTGGTTGTTTTAATGGCGGAACAAAGATTGGATTTGCATTAGAAAAAGTTTTAATCGATTTTCTCGGTAAGTATGGGGGCTAGGAGAAATAGAAGAGGCATTAAGAAGTTGATGCTAAGAATTGCTTTAACAGTTAGAAAATGTTTGACATTTGAATCATCACCAAAAAATGAAGCTGTAAGAATTTATGGGGAAATTGTATGTAAGAAGTAAAGCAGAAATGATTTGTAACTGTACTGCTAAAGTTCTGCAACTTAATAGCAGACATATCCAATTTAAGAAAAGTGAAGATAAAAGCTAAGTGGAGAAGTATGGAATAAGTCATTGTTATACGCTTATAGAAAAATAGACATGTACCTTTTTAGAGAACAAAATGTAGCTGAGAGCTATTGTATTAGATGTTGTCTAATCAGAGAGCAGAAATTGAAAGAAGATATATGAAATGGATGTGTGTGTGTGTGTGTGTGTTTGTGGATAATTTGGCAGGAGTTTTGCAGTCAGCACAAGGTGGTTTGTGTTTATTTCTCGAGTCGAATTGTTGTGAATTTGTCTGTAATAGCAATGCCTGGACAAGTGAAAATATTTTTTTAATATGTGATTGAGGAATAAAGGGGCTCTTTTGAAGTCGGCATGAAAGCGAAAGAGACAGAGAGAGCGCGGCTGTAAGAGTGAAGTTCTTTTGAAGTTGCGTGAGATGGAAGGATTGATGTGTGTGCATGTGTGTGTGTTTGATGGGTGAGTGATGGGTTTGATGTGTTTGATGTGTGAGTGATTGACAGAGAGAGAGGTTATGTATGTATGTATGTATGTATGTATGTATTTATGTATGAATGGCTTCAGTGACACACACTCACACACATGCACACGCATGCATGCAGGTTGTTGTGATTTTCTCAGTAACTATGGGGGCTAGGAACAAAATACAAACTGCATTCCAATCTATGCACCCGTCTCCACATGTGTGCCATTTTTCACGCGAATCCACCCAGCCGTTTGGCTGTGAACCTCAAGACAAGAAAGAATACAACGCTCGCCCATGTCAAATTTATATTATAGAAGAAAACAGAATTGCCATTGATATTCAAAATATTCAAAATATTTATCATATACAGGCATACCTTAACTTAAATCAAAATGACTTAAGTCAAGGTATGCTTGTATATGATTAATATTTTGGGGACAAACACAGACACAAAGACACACATACACATAAATATGTATATATATATATATATATATTTATATATATATATATATATATACACACACACGATGGGCTTCTTTCAGTTTCCATTTACCAAATCCACTCACAAGGCTTTGATTGTCCTGAAGCTATAGTAGAAGACACTTACCCAAAGTGCCATGCAATGGGACTGAACCCAGAACCATGTGGTTGGGAAGCAAACTTCTTATCAATCAGCCATGCCTGCGCATATATATATATATATATATATATCCAAAATGAGGGTGTGGAGTAGGAACATCATAGGATCTGCTAGCTAGGAAACATATGTAGCCTGAACTTTTACCTGCTTCACTCCTTCATCTTGGATTTTAATTCACATGCATAGCAACTCAAGTTACTAAGCATCAGCCATAAAAGATTTTTTTCAGCTTATTGAATTTCAATATGAGAAAAGCCTACAAACTTTGACACCAATAAACTATTATTGGTCCTTAACGTTGCATTTTATACCTACCACAGACTGCTCGAAGCTTACAAACTTCCTACACTTAGATCCTTGGACCTTATAGTTACATATCGATGTATGTGTGTGTATGAATACTTACCCATCCATTCATCTATCTATCCACATATAAATCTATATGTTGCTATTGTTTTTCAGATCGTTGATTATGCCAGTAAACAGTGGTCAGGTTTATTGAAAAAGTAAGTACCACAACTAACAAAAAATTATTGCATATTTCATGGTAAAAGAGAGACTGTTTTACCTTTTCTTCATTTATATTAGTTTAGATTTTTACTACAGCAATGAAGTGACCAATATAATAGAGTGCTTGTGTTAAAGGCTTACAATTTTTCTCTTTCCTCAAATCCCACTGACTCTTACTCTTTATACCATCCTTCTAAACAAGTTTTAATAATAATAATATGATAATGAGCTTATTGTACACCAGCTGAGGTGACTATAACTCATCAGAGAAGAGTAAAGAGGGGACAGAAAGCTGCAATAAGGTAAGTAAAGAATAACTGCAATGTATGGTAGAAATGCATGCATTGTACCAGTGCCGTCTTAAGGTATGAGTACACTGGATAGCTGCCTAGGGGCCTCATGAATCTAGGGGCCAAATTCTGATCTATTTATGCTCTGGATTGCTGTCAATAAATACATACTGTTGAACCCAGTGCATTGATTTGCCCAGAGGCTGCTAAGGTGGCTTTGCATACTACACAGGATAAAACACAAGAAGACCAAAAAGTGAACAGTAAAAAAACCATAAAGAAGAAAAGGTGCATAGGCAGGTAAGAAATTTCAGGTAACATGGAATTTTTGAAGGATACAGTAAATTGCTAGTTAACAATTGACATCAGTTGTGTGAAAAAGTGTTTCTGTTAGCCATCTTTGTTTTTTGATTTTACAAACATATCCTTGAGTTGTAGAGGTATTGAAATCAGAATGATGGCTAAAGTTGCTGTTGGAAAGATGGGAGATAATCTTGTGGACTTCTACCAAGTCAGCTGTTAGACATTGAAAATTTAGTATGAATCTTGTTACAAGCAACAATAACTGTTCTTGTGTGAAAAACAGTATTAAGTTTGATAAGGTGTGACTCAATGGCAAGTTTAGAATCCATCAGTTTATATTTTACTACTTTGGATAGATCCATAGCTCTTATTTCAAACTAGCAGGTGTTTAAAAAAATCTAAATCCAAACATTTCTTCTTATAGCTTTTTCTAATATTAATTGTAAATTATTTAATTACTCAGTAGTGAAGTAAAAGAGGAACTTGCTTGGTTTTTGGCAAATAATTCTACTCAAGGGAGAGTGAGAGAGTGTCTAAATCCTTTGAGGGCTTTCTTAGATGAATGAAATTGATAGTAGTGATATTTAGTTTGAACATTTGCAGGTTAATGTTTGCAGGAAAACTTGTCCAGGAAGGGTTTCCAGAAGGTTACAGTTCTGGGGAGGAAGAGCTGATCAAAATTATTACTCTGTGTATTTGTTTATGACTGATAGTGAGGCTGATGAGGGAAAGATAAATATGTAGATCAGATGTGAAGGGGTTATGTGGCTAGCTAGTGAATAAGAGCAGAAGCTGTTGTAGTAGCAGTGATAGAAATGACAAAAAGAAAACTGTGTGTCTATGAGCCGATGGTTGCCAGGGAGTCAATTACAGGTAACCAATTAGACAATCTTCTTTTAGATGCAGCATAAAATATTTGTGTATGTAGTAGCAGCATCACTGAATATGTGTGAGCCATACAAAATCAATGAAAAACCTCTAATTTGTTGTTCAACCACCAGCAGCCAACTTTCCTCTAGTACGTCCCCTGTCACACACACACACACACACACACGCAAAAAATTATTTTTGCATCTTTCTTTTGAACAGTTACTACTACCCTCGATGGAAGTTGTTTGTGGATATGTTAAAGGCTGACCTCACTAACGTAAGTTAACTACCATCTTATTTAAATTGCACAGTTCCAGATCTTTTAAAATACATTTTAACAAATGTTTCATCTAATTTTTTGAAAAAGACAAAAATGATAAAATATCGCATAAACAGTAACCCTACATAAACAGTAACCCTGACATAAACAGTAACCCTAAGCCATTCAATTGAGTAAATGAACTCTGCAGTTGTAGGAATAAATCCTAGAGTCTGCTTGATAAATATTGCCTTAGTAAGAATATTGCATATAAATGTTCTGTGCAGGCACTTGGAAATGTCTCAGTATATATTGGGACTACCTCAAATAAGTTTAAATGTAGATCTTATAACCACACTTGCAGCTTAAGGGATGAGAGTAAAGCTAGTTTTACATCTTTAGCTAATTTTCTATGTATGCGTGTTGATAAAGAGATTGAGTATGAACTCTCTTGGTCTATTATATGCAAAGCACAGCTGTATAAAGTCAGAATTATCAATATTATTATCACTGTTTCCTTTATATTGTTCTTCCTGTGTTTATCTATTATATAAAATAGACCTGTGTGTGTGTGTATTCACTTTTCATGTGAAAACAGCTGCGTGAATTGGTTCCATGCTTGGGATGCGTGAATAATTTGACCTTGGATACATAATAGGGTATTCATTTTATTAAAAATAAATAATATTGCTTTATATGAGATTAACTTCTTTAAAAAACTTTTTCAATGTCAACTTCCGGTACTGATGTAGCAACCATGGCTAGCTGGACACATGCATGTATGTCTGACATAGCAACTGTGGCTTTTTATCTATTGATCTGTCTGTCTGTTTGCTTTTCATGCGAAAACAGCTGCATGAATAGTACCATATTTGGGAGGCATGTTCCCTATCTAACTTCTCATTGTACTTCCTCTCTTTCTATCTCTTACTCTATCATTCTCTCTTCATTCTGTCCAGCATTTACCATTGTAAAGATGTCTGGTACCAAAAAAATTATTACAGCTACTTTCATTGTTTACAGTCTTCACCCCAAGGTACGAATGGTTCCTCTAACATGTATTTATCTAGAAAAAAGGTGTAAAATTACACTACAAGCAAAGAGTATGGTGTTAAGGATTTGAGTTTATAACCTGAGTAAAACTGGGTCCTTCTGCTTGTAGTATATATAGAACAAGCATCCACACATTTATAGTCTTCTTTGAGGAAACAAAAGTGGTAACATCAGGTCGTGTTGTAAGAAGACTATAAACATCAAGCACCTTTAGTTTGCATTGTTGAGTTCTTACTTATTACACATTAACTATAATCATTTGATCAAAATCTGCCTACCTGTCCATATATATATATATATATATATATATATATATAAATATAAATATATTAGGTTGGCAACTAAGTTCTTGCTGTTTTTTTTTAATCTAAATTTTTTTAAAGGTTTAATAAAAAATAACAACTAATTAATCAATAATGTATTCACGCATGTTGTTTACAACTTCTTCTCAATGTTCAACAAGATTTTCAATATCTCGGTAGAAATCACCTGATTTCGACTCAAAAAATTGATCCAACCAAGCTCTCAATTCTGCATCAGTATTGAACGAAACTCCGTGCATAGCATTTGAAAGAGATCAAAAGAGGTGGAAATCCATTGGTGCCAAATCTGGAGAGTATGGCGAGTGTGGCAAATATATACAAATATATCCTTCCTGGCACTTGTGCCGGTGGCACGTAAAAGCACCCACTACACTCTCGGAGTGGTTGGCATTAGGAAGGGCATCCAGCTGTAGAAACTCTACCAAATCAGATTGGAGCCTTGTGTAGCCATCTGGTTCACCAGTCCTCAGTCAAATCGTCCAACCCATGCTAGCATGGAAAACGGACGTTAAACGACGACGATGATGATGATGATATATGCATATATTGGTAAAGGATGTCACCAACAGTACACAACATGAAGTACAAAAACAAATGAGGTAAATACGTAAACAATGAGGAAAAAGTGGAAAACCAGGTCAATTAACACAAAGAACGACCCTTCATCGGTTGTTGGCTGTCTATTATACTCCTCATTTTGAGTATTTACGAGTCTTTGAAGTCAGTTGCTCCCATGAATCCAGGTAAAAAAGTCATGATAATAAAGTCATAGGAAAAAAAAGTCACGGGGTTTTGTCTGGGTGGTGGTGGGGTTGTCTGAGGGTTTTTGTCCTACGGAAATTTTTTTTGGGATCTCAAATTAATTGTGACTTTTTTCCTGTGACTTTATTACCGGCCACCATTAATTAATTGTGACTTTTTTTCTTGTGATTTTTTCCTAGCCAAACTTGTGACTTTATTACTGTGATTTTTTTTCCTGTGACTTCATTACCGATCACCGGTTTTAAACTTCTATCTATATTCTGTAACTGTCACAATATAGAAACATTTCTCATGGCACCAACACACAATTTACCGATGTTTACATTTTTTACGTTTTCTGTAAATTTTACATGGGTCCAGCTAGTCATTATTATTATTGTGGCAGTTAGAACTGAGAATCATGCTAAGTGAAACAGCTGTAAGTTGAGATTCTGTCATTTTGTAATTAATTAAAAAATGATAATTGATGTAAATCAATTGTTATTCATCAACTGTATCTCTACTTTCTGTTTTCCTGATATATATATATATATATATATATATATATATATATATATATATATATATATATATATATATATATATACATACATACATACATACATATACTCTCATTTTTTACACACACACACGCACACACACACACAAGCATTTATAGAAACACATATATGCAACCACAAACCCACATATACACATGCTTTTATTTCTTTTTTCTTTTTTTCTCTCTCTGTCTCTGTCTCTCTCTCTTGCTCTCTCTCTCTTGCTCTCTCTCTCTTGCTCTCTCTCTCTTGCTCTCTCTCTCTTGCTCTCTCTCTCTTGCTCTCTCTCTCTTGCTCTCTCTCTCTTGCTCTCTCTCTCTCTCTTGCTCTCTCTCTCTTCTTTGGGTCTCCGACTGTGTCTGTCTTCTCCTTGCCTGCCTGTCTCTGTCTATCTCTGTTTGTCTATCTCTCTCCCTCTGCAACTCTCTTTCTCTTGTTGTATCCCCTCTCTCACTCCTATTCCATGGGTTTCAGACATATGACATCATTTTAAATCCATATTTTATAGACCACTTCATTTAGTCAAGCAAAATATGATCAACAAGTACTGGAAACAGTTGAGAAACCCTTTACATTTGACCGTTCAACTTTCCCCACAGAACCACAAGGTGAGTAATTCATTGGTTATTATTTAATAGAAGCTGGATTGGGAGAATCATTAGAGTGTTAGAGGTCAACTTTACTTTTCTTCCGATCAAGTACTGGGGTTGATGGTACTGACACCCACCTTTTTCACCTCAAAATTTGCTAGATAAACATCAGTTCTGTATTTTTTTATTGTGTTTTTTGAGCTTGAAACTTTGTGTGTGTGTCCGTGTGTGCATATATGTGTGTATATAAAGTATAAATATATATGTATATATATGTATGTATATATGTATGTACGTATGTATGTTTACATACATACATACATTATATATATATATAATATTTTCATATTAGTCATTCTATGGGCATCATAGCCCTTTTGAGTAGAGGGTTATTGTTTATAGAAATATATCTGGGGTTATGTGGTTTATTTAGAATTTGTTAGAGATAATTGTCCAGGAAACATTTAAATATTAGGGGATCTTTTTCTTCTCTTATGTGTCTTGGTATGATGTTAAAGAGAACAGGGCCAGTTGAGGTGAAATAGTTTTGTGATGTGAACATGACGCTTATAGAGGACGGATATGACAACATCATTTGGGTGGTGCTGTTGGAATATTTTCCACATCATGCAAATGATTTAACACTCAGTGATGGAGGGAATAAAGTGTTTTTTGAGACAGTCCCAATAATCAAGACCTGTTATGCTGTCTCTTTTCCTTGTGATCAATCTCTGGGGTACTTCAATTTTTATGATATTCTGTTTCACGTAAGGAAACCACAACAGAAAACAGTATTCAAGGTGAGGACAAGCAAAGGTGGAGAAGAGAAGGATAATGGCAGGAGCATCTCTAGACTGAAAAGTCCTGAGGATTCAGGAGCATGCCCTGCAAGCCATGCCCACATAAACAACAACTTTGTTGTTTATGTGGGCAGCTTAAGTTATTGTTAACAATTACTCTGAGGTCCCGAGCCGTGTTTGATGTGGTACAACCTCTTTACCAAAGTGGATTAATTTGAATTTAGTTTTGTTTAGCTGCATATTGTGTTTCTCCACTCATTGGATAACAATGAGCAGTTCTGTCTCCTATTAATGACTTTCAGAAGCTTAGATTTATCCATGAAAATTCGAATACTGATGTATTTGATGATGTCATTGATGTCATTCGTATAAATAATTAAAAGGAGTGGACTCAAGACTGTGCATTGTGGAACCACAGTGATAACTCTTGCTGAGTATGATTGAACATCATCTATCACCACATGCTGGGTTCTATTCACCAGAAAACAGTCAATCTACTTTAATAGTTTCCCTTAGATTCCAATGTTCAATAGTTTCTTTAACAGAATGTGAAAGGTCTTGCTGAAGTCTAGGTAGATGATATCTGTGTTGACGCCCTTACCCAGAGCCTTTAGGATGTTATCAAAGTGATGCAGGAGCTGCCACTGCAGAAACCATGCTAGTTGCTAATAATCAGGCTGTTACTTTCCAGCAAATGAGTTATTTGAGATCTCACCACTCTCAAATAATTTGATGATATAAGTGGTAAGTAAGATTGGTTGGTAATTTACTGCCTGTGATTTGTTGCCCTTTATGAAAATTGGGACAGTCAACTGTGATAGGAGATTTTCAAGAATATGGCCAGCATCCAGTGATTTTTCTCCAAAGAATAGCTAAAAAGAATGCCAGTTAATGATGGCACTCCTTTAGGACCCCAACGAGAAACTTGTCAGGGCCTGCGGCTGAGTTGTTTGTAATTTTGTTAATAGTTGCTATGATATCCAAGACGTTAAGTGATATATTAGATAGGTTATGTTTGAGGGTTTGTTTCACCGATGTTGCCAGGATTAATTATGTTAGAATTGCTGAAAGTGGAGCAGTATTGCTTCTGTAGAGTCTCAGCCATGTCTTCTGGACCACTATGCAGAGTGCCGTCTTCATCTATCAGAGTTCCAACAGATAATACAGTGACCTCATGCTTTTTGGCAAATGCAAAGAATGCTTTGGGATTGACCTTTACTTTATTTTTTGTAATGGTCCACTTTTCTTCTGCAATTCTTTATTGATGATAGTCTTCATGCAGTTTTAGAGATAAAGTTTCTTTAATTCCTGTAAAGCTATGTCTGTCAAGTGAGGGCATTGCAACTGGCAATATTCTAGCCAGTTGATTTTATGATTAATCCTTTTTATTTTCCTTATAAGTGCTCTTCTGTTGCGTGGGAGTATATTTTTTTTATGCTCATGGACTGTAGTGGAGTGTGGTGTGAACATATATTAGTGACAATGTCCACAAATAGCTGTCTAGATATTCTGATGCTGTTTGGGGTGAGAGAGTGAGTGAAAGACCAATCAACAAGTGAAAGATTGTGGGTGATTGCCTTCCAGTTAACATTATGTAGATCCATTAAGTCAACCAGGGCAAAACTGTCCCGCATCACTTTTGGTTGCTGGAATCTCAAACTATAGATAATCATATCCTGATTGGATAAGAGAGATTTTTCTACTGTGGTATCATGGATAGTGTTAGTGTGGTTACGAATCACTAAGTTCAATGCATTTTTGTTGAATCTTATTGGCATGAGCACAAATTGGGACAGGAAAAATTCGTGCATGAATTCAAAAAATGATTCCACTGTTGCTGTCTCTAGGGTTGAAATGCACACACTTGTCTTCAAGGTGTGAGTAGACCAGTGAATACAGGGGAGATTAAAGTCACCCAAATATATATATATGTTTGTATATATATATATATATATATATATATATATATATATATATATATATATGTATGTCTGTATATGTATATATATCTATATATCTTCATCATTTAATGTCCGTTATCCATGCTTGTATGAGTAGGACAGTTTGACCAGAGCTAGCAAGCTGGGGAGCTGCCACAGATTCCAGTCTGATTTGGCATAGTTTCTATGCCCTTCCTATTGCCCTTCCTAATGCCAATCACTTTACAGAGTGTGCTGGGTGCTTTTACATGACACCTCATGGGTGCTATTATGTGACACTGCATGGATACTTTTATGTGGCATCACCACAAAAACTTTTCACCACCAGAGGGACTGATCTTAACACTTCTTAACACAGGGCTTATTGAGTACAGCAAAGCACCAGGCACATATATATATATATATATATATATATATATATATATATATATATATATATACATATGTAATTGTTACCAGTGTTGCCGTCTAGCACTTGTGCTGGTGCCATGTTTAGAAAACCATTTGAGCGAGGTCATTGCCAGTGCTGCTGGACTGGCTCCCATGCAGGTGGCACGTAAAAAACACCTTTTTGAGCGTGACCGTTGCCAGTGCCGTGTGACTGGCCCTCGTGCCGGTGGCATGTAAAAGCATCCACTACACTCTCGGAGTGGTTGGTGTTAGGAAGGGCATCCAGCTGTAGAAACTCTGCCAGATCAGATTGGAGCCTGGTGCAGCATTCTGGCTTGCTAGTCCTCAGTCAAATCGTCCAACCCATGCTAGCATGGAAAGCGGACGTTAAACGATGATGATGATGATTTATATATAAACACAGGAGTGACTGTGTGGGAAGTAGCTTGGTTCCGGGTTTATTCCCACTGCATGGCACCTTGGGCAAGTGTCTTCTACTACAGCCTTGGGCTGACCAAGGCTTTGTGAGTGGATTCAGTTGTTAGAAAATGAAAGAAGCCTGTTGTATATATGTATGTGTGTGTGATTGTCTCCCACCATCGTATGACAACTGGTGTTGGTGTCTTTACATCCCTGTAACTTAGCAGTTCAGAAAATATATCAATAGAAAAGTATAAGTGTGTGTGTAAGTGTGAATTAACATCATAAACATGTGAAATATAAAATATCCTGTTTTTGTATTTGGATTGCAAGATTCTTGATGTGAACTCATGTGTTGAATCAGATATTGTTGTCTCTTGGGAAAGTTATTATGCCAGTAATAAACACATGCATTGGCTCAGTTTCACTTCTATGTTATTCATCAGTTGGTTAGTTATTTAACCAACTAACCAACCAATTGTTTGATTAATCATTTGGTTAATCAAGCAATCAGTTGTATTTGCCAAAGTCCTCTTATTGTCACAATCTCTTCAATGACATCCCCTCTGTACTCTATTTATGTAGTTGTACATAAGTGAGTAAGAATGTACATGAGAGAGAGTGAGAGAGAGAGTGTAAGTGTGTGTGTGTGTGTGTGTGTGTGTGTGTGTGTGTGTGTGTTTGAATATGTGCGCATGTGTGTTCATGCATATGTCTGTGTATGTATGTTCTGGTGTCTGTGTATATGAGTGTGTGTAGATGCTTGTGTGGTGTAGTTGGTTCTGTGAGTTTGTGCATTAGAGAGAATGTGTGCATGTGTATGTGTGTGTATGTTAATGTGTGTGTGTGCATGTCTACTTCTATGGGTGTGGGTAGTAAAAAGTTTTTTTCTTTGTATCATTTAATTGTTGGTCTTGTCTTTTTGGCTGGATGATAAATATTGAACCTAAAACTTAAAGACAGACAGACATGAAGCTGACTTGGATTAGAGAGGGCATGTTACTGAACAGGTGACAAAAGGCCTTTGGAAAACACACTTGATTAATTAATTGACTGAATGATTAATCAAACAATTGATTAGTTAGTTGGTTAAATAGCTAATCAGTTGATGGTAAATAAAGAAGTGAAATTGGAGCAGTCATATGCAACAATAAAACATGCTTTATTTGAATAACAGCTCACAGTTGATGGCAAGAAAGGTGTCTTGCTGTGAAATTGTGCCTGGCTTGAATATGTCCCCATCCAACCTGTGCTGTCATGGAAGAATTGACATTAGATGAACAAAAATAAATATGTAATGTATATTAATGTATTAATTTTCTGTGGCAGGTGACAGCTTGAAACTAGTGAGGAATCTTTATACCAAGTACCGACCAATAACAGTACAACTTTTAAATGAAAAGTCCTATTACTGAATTTCACTTCAACCTGATTGATTGCTTCTAAACTTTTGTGGTAAAAATTTTGTTGAATTACGATCAAATATAAATATTTTTGTTTGTTTGGAGAAAATTATTTTGAAAGTAAAATTGGGAGTAAAATTTTAAAACAATAAATTTATTCATATATATATATATATTTGATACATTTTGGAATAAAATATTTCATATATTTGGAAATAAAAGTCAAACCATAAATCTATATAAATTATATTACTTTTTTATTACTTCCAAACATAAAAGAATTTCTTTTGGTGATGGGTTTAAAACATTCTTATTTAATCTGTGAAGGAGAGGCAGTAATCTTCCAAAACGTTGAGGATGGTGCAATTTTTGTTCAAGATAAATTTATATTAACGTGTCCACTTCTGAATGTTTTCATGGGTCAGACGGAATTACTTGAGAAACGACACTTGCTCAAATTGCCATGCAGTGGGACTGAACCCAAAACTAGATGGTTGAGAAGCAGGCACCTTAAATACACAGCCAGGCCTCTGCACACACACACTCATGCACGCACGCACGCACGCATCACAGTATGAGAACATTGATGACCAGAAGAAATAATAGAGGTGACAGGAAACAACCTCTGTGGTGATGATGTTGAAGAATTCTGTGTTCCTGCTTTCAGTTCTCATACAGCAAATTGTGTTAGCACAGACATTTAAAGATGGAGATATACTCTTCTGGGATACCATATGTCTTGGCAATGCTGGAATATAGTGAACTGTAGGCAGACACCTAACAAATCTGGACTATGCCAATGACATTGTGCTCTTGGCAGAGTCACATTTAGTACTCCAGCAAATGACAACCAGATTGGCTGAAGGGGAAGCAAAGGCAAGTCCAAGCGTCAATTCTGAGAAAATCAAGTTGATGCAGGTCAGTGGACAAGGAGATATGCAAACAACCTATTTGGGCAGCCTTATTTATACCAAAGCAAACTCCAGAATTGAGCATGCAGCTGCAGTGTTTAGAGGAACGATCAAGATCTGGGCCAACATTTCGATTAGAAACTGTATGAAGATCCTGCTGTACCAGAATATTGTCTTATTAACAGCAGTTTATGAAAGAGAAACATGGAAAATGACTGTCAAGATCACTCTGAGATTGAATGCATTTAATCAAAGGTGTCTACACAGATTACTCAAGGTTACCTACAGGGACAGAATCACAAAACACTGAGAAGAGCCAATCTGTGCAGCCTGCAGGAGATTGTGGTGGGAAGAAGAATGAGACTTGCAGTTCATGTTCTCAGGCTGCCAGAAGAATGAACATGCAAGACAGCTTTACACTGGGTGTCACCAGAAGGACGAAAGAGAGGGAGAACTAAGAAGAGGGTGCGAGCTACCTTCAATGATCTGAAGCAATTTAGAATCACCTAGAAAGATGCAGGCGACTGTATCAGGATGATGGGAGACGTTTTCCTGCCCTGTGTAAGGCTAACTGTATAGGAAGAACTCTCTCTCTCTCTCTCTCTCTCTCTCTCCCTCTCTCTCATATACACACAGTGTGTGCGTGTTTGTGTCTTATCATTTGACAATTGGTTTTTATAAGTTCCAGTGATTCGTCCGGGAAAGTGACAGAGTATATTCTGCACGGCTTAAAAACTGAGCTCTGCGGTCGATTTGATCAACTAAAGTCTCACAAGGCAGTGCCCTAGTATGGCTGCAGTTCAGTGACTGAAGCAGAAGTTTGCACCCATAATTTCATATCTTTAGACGAAGTCGAAAGATTTATCACGTTTTATTTTTTTAAGGAAAACAACTCTTACTGTATTGGTTCAAGGGAAATAATCGTAAGTTATGCTTGAAGAGTTGCGCTAGACAATTCCTTTTGTTCTTCGTTATTAATCATAAGTAAGGATTAGTGGATTGACAGAATCGCTAGAGCATCGCCTTGTCAGTTTTTCTTTTCCTGTTTGTTCTGGGTCTTTAACGTTCTGATTTCAAATCTAGCTGCGGACACCACTGCATTTGAGCCTTCTGTAGTCGATAAAACAATGTTGCAGTCAAGTACTGGTTGATTTAATCGACTGCCAGTTTGTGGTAGCTTCCACTGGATTATCCTGGTACAACAGAGCCCAAATTCCCGTTCAATTGTGGGGCTTGGACAACAAGTGAAGTGACAAATCGTCGGAGTACACTACTTTCGTAACAGTATAATATATCTGTCTATAAACAACTTATATTACTACCAAAACACGCGCGTGCACACACGCATGCACACATCCTCCATTTTCATACCAATCCAGCCAAGATCACCCTGTTTCTATGTTACAAATTTCCTGTTTTAAAGTGATATCAATTAAAGCTTCTATTATGATTTCTTGTTAATTTATGTTCCAGACGTCAGATTAATAAGTACAAAGTTATTTTACTAAATTCTTCGTTATCTTTTAAATTAATTGAAACATAGACAGTGTTGTTGGCATCATATAGTTTTATAAACTTTCGAGAGAACATGAAATAATTCATTTTGGAACAATGGATCTTGAAGCACATAAAGCTATAAAAAGCAACATGTAAATATTGGGTTGAAAAGCCCTTTGGTGCTACTTTGGCGTGTGATCTACAAGGGATATTACTTTAGATTACTTTTTAGTTTACTTTTCAATTTCTAAAAACCCGTAAAATGTTGGCTAAAGATTTTTACAATGTGATCAGCGATGAGACGAAGGCAATTGCATTTTTACAAGAAACTTTGGCGTATGATCTACAATTTAAAGGGAGATTACTTTAGGTTACTTTTTAGCTTTCTTTGTGTTAGTGCTACTTTCTGGGTGACCTACGTGAGCAAATTTACTTTGGTGAGTGATCTACGCACTTATCTTAATTATTATATGGTTTTCTTAATAAAATAGTAAGAATCTTGAAAAAATACATTACAATGCTAAGTATGTACAAAATAATTTAAAGAGTAATCTAAAGTAATCTCCCTTGTAGATCACACGCCAAAGTAGCGCCAATCCTTTCGTATAGAAAAAACTGAAGGCTGTCCAAACCTTTTCTATCCTAGAAGATTTATCGACAATATTTACATACTGTTATTTATAGCTTTGTGTGCTTCGAGATCCACTGTTCCAAACAAAAGATTTTTATTTCGCGTTCTCTCGAAAGTTCTCGAAATTCTTATGACATCAGCAACATACAATGCTCGCTGGTGGGAATAAAGTTTCTAAAACAGAAACTGGAAGGCAGAGTGTTTCAATAGAAATATGGTAACAAAAGGCGTGGGTGAGTGACGTAAAAGACCAAAAGTTGTCTCACCGAATAGATTATATGGATATAGATTTAAGCTGATGAAAACATACGACCATGATGCAGAATATCGTTTCGAATCTCATTAGTTCTTACAGCTCAAACTAAATCTTTTGTTTTCTGGCTCCGGAGTTAGCTCTAGTTTCAAAATTTCTGTTAAGTTTAGAAAAGGAGATGGCAAATATTGCCAACATTAAATATGACTTCAACCACATAATATACGGAGTAATTCTCTCTTACGCCCTGGCATGTTGCAACGTTTATTTAAATGAAAGGTTTCTACAAGAGATGAAAAATCTTTTATGCGTGGGAAGAACTCATTGAAATTAGTTACCATTTGACAAGATCCCATTAAAAAAAGTTACACTGATAAATTTATTATTCTGTCAAAAAAAGATAAAGTTTCGGAAGAAGCATCTCCATAGTAACTTAAAAGGTTTATTTTTCGAAAACTTCTTTAGATTTTTGCCTTTCAAACACAATTATAATTAGTTTAAACTAGTACTTACAAGAGCAAATAGAGAAATATAAATAGATGTTTTTTTGCAATTAGTCACAACAATATTGAGATAAATAGAATAAAATTTAAATAAATCTAAACAAAGATTTTCCCTCAAACATTGCTGTTTATTTCAGAAGGCTGCAAGTATTCTTCCCTCTGTTATAAACAATATTGCTTTAAAACAATTCTACTACGAGGTCATTGGACAAACAGAAATGAACTTAATGACGTTTGCATCTCAGTGCATGAGAGTAATTTACTATATGTATATAACTATGTTTTGTTATGATTGTAATTGCTTTGAGGTCGATTCCCTGCTAACGATAGAATATAGATCCTAAGCCAACGCGACACCCTCAACATGTAAATAGATTTTGCAGCACATTTCTTTCAAATCACACTTTAGTATCTTAAAAGGAGCGCCACATGGAATAATGTAATCCTTGATACACTTTGTATAAAAAATATATATAAAAAAAAGAACAGTTATGGCTAGAACTCTTTTGATATAAGTTGGCTGAAGAGAGCTGATACGGAGCCATAAATAGCATCCCTCAAGTGACCATTCAACGTGAATGAGGAATCCTTTCATTTTGTTTAAAATCTTTCGTTGGGAAAACACGTGGAAATGATTTAAGTTTCAGTACCATCCCTTCAGTTTCAGTACCATCCCTCCAGTTTCAGTACCATCCATCCAGTTTCAGTACCATCCATCCAGTTTCAGTACCATCCATCCAGTTTCAGTACCATCCACTATTTCTGGGAGGGTCGAGGCGGTGGAGCCTTCTCCATAGGGTTCTATCAGAAGCAACCGTTATTATACCTTCCGGCTGCGTTCCCAAGTGTGATCAACTGAGACTATGGATATTACCCAATCATTTCTTTCTTGACCTAGCTGGTCGACTCGGCTTGAAGATTCTTTCCTGCGATATTCTAATCACGTGTCTGTAGCACGGGAGGTGTGACTTCTCGATGCGAAGAAACAATCCCTCGATCTGGAAAGATCCCCTGGTTGACTATTAACTAAATAATTTTGTCTTTCCTTAAATTGTCTGAATTATCATTTAAACAAGAAGCAGTTATAAAAATCAACGCCTCTATAAGGTGAAAAGCTTCTGTAAGATGACATCTGTGATGCAGGTTCGCTATTTGGTTGGTGCCAAATTTGGGATGATTTTTTTAATGCATATGTAAGAATTAGCTATCATCATCATCATCATCATCTCCCCTCTTTGTCCTCCTCTTCCTCAGCATCATTATCACCCTCATCATTAACAGTAGTACCGCTTTCATTAACATAATTTTATCAGAACATTGATAAGATATGAATGAAATTTTTGAAACTTCTAAAATGAAATTAATTGCCACAGATTAAAACATGATTCAGGTATGTGACATTAAGATATTTGATTTGGGGTCAGGTCAGGCACGGGGGCATGCGCCGTTGCAGCGCATCGCTGCATCTACTATTTGTCGGTATTTGCTCAGGTCGTCCCGGGCAATCTTCCGAAAAGTGTCCCGGTCAGTCCCCATATTCGTGAGATACTTTCTCATCCGCCATGACTATGTGGCATGTAACCGACCAACTCTAGCCATCACCCCAGCCAGATCCTCAGAGAAGAAATCATGGTACACAGGATCTAACTCGGAAAATTGAGAAACACAACCTAACAGTCTGAGCCGATGCTTCTGAATCACATAACAGGACGTATTCCAGTTTCTGAGTGGAATCGTTGATGGGATACGAAATCCGACTAATGGCAACCCATAATTCTGTAAAGCATCCTGGTACCAAAGGAGTTCAAGCGACTCCAAAGGGACTCAGACAGTATCTAAATCTCGCAACCATAGTGCAAGACAGGGAGGACCAGTGATCTGAAGATACGAACCTTTGTCCTCCTGCTCAGATATCAGTAGCGCCAAACACCTTTGTCCAATGAGTCCACAACTGCACCAGCATGTCCAAGTAGTTTTGAAACTTTGGACACGTAACTAATACCGAAATATGTGAAGCAGTCAACAACTTCAACATTCTCACCCACGACAGAGACGAGATGGAGTCCCCCAGGAATCCGATGAAAGACAGGGTCTTTGTATTGGCCAAAGAGACTCTGAGGCCTCGTAGTTCCTCTTCCTCATTCAGTGAAAGAAGTGCGCTTCTTAAGACATCCAGAGATTCAGCAAGAATAAAGGCATTGTCAACAAAATCCAGGTCAGTAATCCTAGTTTCACCAATGACTGTACCACTACCTGACCAGGCCACCATCTGGTTATGTATCCAGTTCATGCAGACATTGAACAATGTGGGAACCAAAACAGAGCCCTGACAGATCTAACTGGGAAAAAGTAAGATGTTGAACCCAAAATCCGAACTGCGCTCACTACTACAGTATACAAGGCCACTATGAACCTAATCAATCAGGGAGATATACATCGCGGCTCCAGAACCCTTCAGAGCACATCCTCGTCTACCGAATCAAATGTCTTGCGGAGGTCGACATAAGCTACAAGCAGCCTGCGCCAAAACCTCCAACTTTGATGAGTACTTGGAGATCCAGGATCCTGCCAGTAGTCGACTTCTTTGGTATGATCTCTCCTTCGGCTGCTGAGAAACAAGCAGATGATTTTGCACTCTGGTTAGAATAGCCCTGGCAAAGATCTTACCGGGCACTGAGAGGAGTGTAACTGCCCTGTAGTTGTTACTGCCGTGGGTCGTGGCGGCCATCTTTTCTTTTCCAGGGAGGGATAATTATGACCCCTTTCAGTCAAAGGATATGATACCATTGCTCCAGATTGGGCAGATGATCTTCCACAAAAACAAAAAGGTCCGCCACAAATATCATCTGTTTTTCCACCTTTCAGCTGATTTACCACAATACGAATCTCGTCTTCGGACAGCGGATCACATTTGACTGGCAGGTCGGTCACCAGTACTGAAGGCATCGGATATTCAGACTAGTACTAGGTAGGCTCAACTCCTACAACTCCTTAAAGTATTATCCCTTGTTAGCGACCAGCTTGGGATCCTTCGACAGGAGCGCTTCATTAAAGTATAAGACTTCAGAACACCGAGAGAGGGCTGTGATTTCCCCCTAAACATAACGATTCTTCTGTAGGCAGTACTTGAGTCACAAGTCTGAAGCCAACACTCGACATCCTCACAAATTCATCGGACATTCTTTTCCTTGTCAGATCTCAGTGCTCTAACTACCCTACATCTCAGTCGCCCGAAGCAAATAACCAAGGACTCCATCCAACTTCGCCCTGCGACTGCATTCCACCAATGCGAGGATTTCCCTGGAAAGGAAACATTTCCTGGCCCGTTTTTGGAAACCAATGCATCTTGCAGTCAACAGCTGGGTATCACAAAGTTTTCGACATTCCACAGGTCTAGTCGAGGAATCAGCCCCAGGTAGCACAGATCCAAACTGACGCGAATAAGTCATGCTTACACTGTTGTCTTTGAATCTGTCGACAATCTCTTAGAATTCTGCCTTAAATCTTTTAGAATTCGGTGGTAATCTCAACTCAACCCATGAAGGTAACATTCCGAAAAACCCGACAGTTCTGTAGGACTGTCCAGTGGCCATCTACAACCACGCATTCGATCTCCTTTGCCATACGATCAGTACTGGAATATCAAATCAAGCGATACAGCTCAGAACGTTGGTACTAGGAGCCAGCAATGCGAAATCTGTGACGTTTGGCAAAGTCCATGAGCACTATACCACTTCCGTTCCTAGTACTGGACCAAAAAGTGCTGTCAAAGCTCTCATATCTTGTTCCACCAACCTCAGTAGAGGCGTTAAAATCTCCCATGATCACAGACATGTCTTTGTTGGGGCTACTCTCTGTAATAGTTACTTAGGTGGACGCAGAATGTTTTCCCCACTGAGCTGTCATTCACATCAGTCAGAGAATACTCTGCAACCAAAACTTGTTGACAGGTGTTATATCTAATATCATTGGAACTAGACTGTCGGCTACTGTAACTGCTACCCTGTCCATACAGCATGCCAACCATCAGAGAATCTAGATTGGCGCTGTTTGAAAATTCACTATGTAAGAGAATTCCCTGGCCGACATACTCCCATAGGGCCAATACAGCGACTCTTAAACGGTTGAGTTCCAAAGACATCAGTGAGTCACCCTTCAGAGAGAACATACCAGGTCCGTACTAGAATAGGTTTTCTCAGGTTGAACCGACATTTCTCACTCCTGGCGGATGACACCTTTGCGTCACTCGGGCAACAATACTCCAACCCAACATATCCTTGAGGGTCCTCCCGATTAGGTGACTTTGCTCTTGGTTGTTCTTGGCGACTTTGCTCCAAACCTCTTCATAAGACGTGTCTTCTAGGCAGTCACGGTACTTCCTCGGAGGAGAGGAGTTGCTGGGTCAGTTTGAATAGTCGTTGCTGATGTGGGCTTTATTAGTTCGGAGTGCAAGTCTTACTTGAATCTCTATTAGTCATCCTTTACGACTCGCTGAGAAAACGCCGGTCCCACACAGCGTTCCTTGGGGGATTATTATAAATCAAGTTATGATTTGGGAATGTTACAGATTGAAATAAATGATGTAGATGTCACAAAATAAGATATACGACTTTGGAGTGGTACAAATGAAATTATGACATGCGGGCCTGTGGCTTTCATAGACGATGATATTTGACGAGGAAAGTCACAAATTAAGAGAGAAGACTATGAATAATTATATTTATTGTGACTATCACAGGATATGATATAGATCTTTGTAGAGTCTTAGTCAAATATTTGTGACGTAGGGGCATTACATATTAAGGTTTGGGAATGCCAAAGATTAAGATATATGACTTCCGAGGATGGCTGCCATCACTCATTTCACTATTTTTTCTTATACTCTTCTACATAGCAGCATAATATTGTTTGATTTCAGGTCTACGCACTTACCATATCATTTCGTCTTAGTTTTCTTCCCTTTTCTCCTTCCACGTCATGCTGTCTCGTGTCTCACGTGTTTTAGTTCTTTACGTCAGTTTGACATTTGTGATCACGTGGTGGGCGCCATTTTGTCACGTGATACACATAGTATATATTTCTTTGCTTTGGATAGTACCTCAGTCAACCCAGTTTCCTCGTTAGGTTAAGTGATGTGGCTTTTTTTCCTTATATTCTTGCACGTTTTTCCCCTTTACTAGCTAATTACACTTTCGTTATATATGTTTCCTTTTCCTTATCTACAAATATCATCTCCCCAACTGACGTTTTATGCCTTAAATTTGACAGATATTTATTGCTATTTGATGCGTTTTATTATAAAACCTTGACAATTTCCTTTGTACTAAATGTTGCTTAAACGGACAGATTTTTATACTTTTCTTATGTTATGCATTTTAAAATTTAAGATACGTTTTTTGAAGTTACCGGACCTGAAGAGTGTCCTCATATTGGGTGATATCTATCTTGTTCGATTCATTATAGATTGACCAGATATTTCCCACTGTTGTGTGGCCATGAAACGCGCGTAGTCTTTCTCCCACTTTCGTTTCTTAAACGTAACCAATTTTAATTCTTAGTCCAATATTTCATAGATTTTATGTATTATAAATTCTCCCTTGGATTTTTTAGATTTTAAAACTACTTTTGTATAGTACACTTTTCTTGATGTTGTCTGATCTCCTTCTTCGTGCGAGTTGCACCATGGTGGTTCTTCTCTAAATTATTAAAATACTTTTCAATATACAACTCGATTTGATATTATCAAATTGTATTTCCTTGCAAGTTCGGATTTTGTAATTCCCTAACATTAATATATATATATATATATATATATATATATATATATATATATATATATATATATATATATATATATATATATATATATATATATATATAAGGTTAAGAAGGGTATTGGATTTAACCAAACCCAAAGATACAGGTAATACCGTGTAAGTGCTGTATACCGGCTAGTTTTGCCCCATTCGTTGTATAAACAAGAGTGGGGATTATAACATAGGTCGTGTATTAGCGTGTGTATGTATAAAGAGAGAAAAGGATAAAGAGGACAATGGCAAAGTTAGCAGTATATTTTATGGATAAAGTCTTACAGCTGTTTCAGGGAAAATCCAATGTATCCCTTCATCGGAGACAGAAATAGTAGAGGAATGGATTATTACATCTATAAGAGGAGAGTTGTAGTAGAAAGTGAGAGTGATGCGCTGAAAAAAGAAAGAAGAAACAGTACTTGTAGTGTAGTTTCATTCCAGTAGTAAACATCCATGTAAATAATCCTTGTGGGTATTTTCCGGAGATAATTGTAGTAGCAAAGGTGGATATATGTCATATCGTGCCCGGAGTATACTGTGCGTTGTTTACTAAAAGGATAGTCCAAATCAAGTGAGAGATGTATGTAGGTTAAAGAGGTCAAGTCTTAAGACAGAAAGGATAGGGGAGAAAGAAGTAATTCAAGTGAGGAATAGTAGTGAGCTGTTGTATGGTCAGTTAATCAACAGGACAGAGAGAAAAGTATAGGGAGTAAAAGGAAGAATGAGGAGGTGGAGGCACAAGTTTAGTAAGGAAGAAGGAATGTGAGGAGGTAATGTGGAGAGGTATTTATATGTGTAAATGGTCAGGCTATAAGTGGTGAGGGTGTAGGTGACATTCTAAAAACAGTATTAAGGAAAATAGAAGAGAATAGAATTGGTAGTAATATGTTCTAAAAATAGAGCTAAACCTAATTTGAGGAAGGTAGAAGGGGGATCAGATGCTACCTAGAGTTGATTGTGGTTATCAATAGGGGGCCTTCAGGTGGTGGTGGTGTTAGTGGTAAGGAAGTATAAAGGAAGTAAATTAGGAAGAATATTTAGCAGTGATAGGATCTAAAATGAAATAAATCTATTCTAAAGAAAGTAGAAGGGGGACCAGTTTGCTAGGTCGAATAGGCTGCCTATAGGGAGTAGTGTGATTATGTTGTGTGGTCATTTGTGCATTTGTGTCTGTGATAGAATTTAAATTTATGGAAAAAACGGTGATTGCAAGTGCTAAGCGCTTCGTTATATCGATTAAGTAGAGTGGGAGAATTGTATTTTAAAATATGGAACGCATCCTTTAAGCAAAGCTTGCAATTAGAGCGCTGGCCCTGGTATGGAATTCCAGAGTCCAGGATGGACCATTTTAAAGTATACTGGGTATTTGTGCTTTTGAAGTGATGAATGTGGTTGGCTAGTTTTGTAGATTTACTGTTTGTCATATCTAAAAGAGTGCAAATGGGCTGCGTAGCGTTGTTTGAAGTTTTTAGTTGCACCTATGTATGTAGCTGTAGAGTTATGTAATAGATTTCTTACAGTGCATTTATATATTACGTTATATCTTACGCAATGCGTTTGTAGCGGGCAGATTGTCCCGGAGCGACAGTTACAAGTAGATGAGACTTGGGGGTTGTGCCCTGTGGTGGATGAGGCATTATTGTTGGAGGATATGTTATGTGAGGATGTAGAAGAATCTAGATCAATGGAATTATTGTTATAGTTATTAATCCCTCCATTGTTATTATTATAGGATATGGTATTATTATTATCGAGTATATTAGTGAGCTGGGAACCCTTAATTTTTTTATTCTGAAAAAAAGGGGGTGGGGAAACCGGACCCCACCCCTCCCAGTCAGAGGTGGAAGGGGTTGCATCTGTACAGGCTGGAGACGAAGTGTGGATGAAGCCCCCGAATGCTCAGTGCACAATGCAGTAGGGAAAAGGAAAGGTGACTGCGATCAGTACTCCGAATAATGTATCAGTGGGTAGAATGCCGCGTCACGTCCTGGATATTCGAAAGGTGATTAGCTCTTCCGATAAAGGGTTTGCAGCATATTAGGAGGTCAGGGTACTTGATTCCACGCAAAAAATCCGAGTATTTCTTTCTTAGTGAAAATCGTGTGGGTGTACTGGCGCTGTGTTAATGCGTTTAGTCCAGCGCCAAGATAACGTTTATTCCAGTGCTGGGAGTAACATCTAAGCATAGATAAGAATTCTAAATTTTGGTGATTAATTATTATTCATGATGATAATTATTGCTAATTTAGGATTCTTAGATCTGTTTGGGTGTTACTCTCAGCACTGGATTAAATGCATTACTTTAGCAGTTGAATAAATCTATATTATAAGCCATATTTGTCCGTTAGTCCCACTGCCAATCCGTTACACTATATCTTCAGGTCAATATGATTTTCAAGAAATTTATTAGGAGAAACAAAATAAAAAGAACCCTTGCAAATTTATGCAATTTATTCATTCAATTGACATGTGCAACGTAAGAGGAAATTGCTTTATTTTTAGTGAAGTTTATTTTCCTTCGAGTGATAGAGAAAAAAATGGCCATGAAAATTTCAGCAATAAATGATACTGATGATGATGGTGATGAGACTGTGATGAAAGGACAAAAGTAAAGATGGTAAGAATGGAAGACGAAAGTATAAGGTAGAAAAATAGCGTAGATAATTCCATAGGAACCTTCAGTCAGTAAAACAGTTAATTCTACTGTTTGTATGATAATATACATTATTTTCTACTTAAATTATGTTGATTTACAAAAGTTATGAAATTTTTCACCGTACACAACAACATCATAAAAACATTCTTTATCACGAATAAAAATAATTCACTGAAATTTATCTATCACGTTTATGTATGAGGAAGTTTTGGCTAAAATATTTCACTTGAAAGTTACGTTAGTACAGTGGACTAAATTATTATAAAAATTTACCTAACATTCATTGTCTGCCTCACGTATTACTAAGATTCATACACATATTTAGAAATGTGAAAGTTTTTACATAGTTACTTGGCCTACTGGAAATAACAGCCCCGTCTTCTTTAAATCAGTCAGAAATCCATGTAAAAACGATGAAAACAGAACCTTGACTAGTCATTTCTCTTGCGGTAATAAATTAAGTATCAGTAATATATTGGAGTCAGTTTAGTCGGCTATAACCCTCTCCATGTCTTGATAGTAACAAGCTACGGAGCGTACTGGCAAACCGCGTAACGTGCTATAGTGAGCCTGAAAAGGAGGTAGCAAGGAATCACATTAACAAGTAATTTCTTGCTCTTCACGTAACTTGCCGAAAGTTAGTGTGTATATGTGTATATATTGTGTGTATGTAAGTACATAAGCGTGTATTTCTCTCTCTGTCTCTGTCTGTCCCCCCTCTCTCTCTATATATGTATGTGTGTATGAAGATGACTAGATGGTTCTAGGTTGGTAGCTAGAGGGAGGTGGAAAGGGCGGTCCGTTCCGGGCAGCACTTTTATGGGGGAAGCGCCACTTTTGGGTCTGCTGTAGGCAAAATATGTATCTTTTGTGGGGGATCCGGGGGCGGCAAAATGAAGGGCCGCTCCGGGCAGCACACACTCTAGCTACGATAGTGGGATTCAGTTGTTAAATCAATTGAATTACATGTTCATTAAATAAGTTGAATATTCCACAGAAACGCGTTTCCTTAGCATAATTAGCAATGCCTTTGAAATACAAGTCATCGGTCGGGATTCTGTACAGTTCCCATTCATCCAGTTTCACTCACAGAATGTGGGTAGATTCGAGGCTATAAAATTGACATTTGTCCAAGATGCCATGCAGTGACATACTTCTTAACCGCGAGCCATCAGCTGCCGGTACGCGGCGAATTTATAGAAAATAAAGAAACGTTATAAAATGCTTATAAAATGCTTATGTAATATTGTAATATTTGTTTACAAAATAAATATAAGATAAAAAAAATTGTCAACTTTTTTTATATTCATTATATATATTGTTTTCTGTACAAATTAATATTATTAAGAAATATTACCTGTCACATTGAAGAGAAAAAAAAACTGCCGGTACGCTACATCGGATAGTTTGAGAAGCACTGTTGTAGAGCACTCTTTGTTAATAAATGCTTCAATTAGCTAAATTAAGGTGTGCCCGGCGAGGTTTATGTATATCTAATTGCCGCATATGCAGATATACACACACATGCATCCACCCACACATACATACACAGATTTTATATATATATATATATATATATATATATATATATATATATATATATATATATATATATATATATATATATATATATATATATATATATATATATGTAAGGGACGACCGTGCGAACTCATAAAAGGAGAAATGGTGACGAATGGAAAAACAGAGGACTCCTTTTATTTAAACGTGTCACACGGTCGAACACACAATATTATATCAAATGATGATATACTGATATGTTATGCGACGATAACATAGATGACCAGTAATGAAAGACCACAACCGTATTAGATGAATAACAGAGATATTTATTATAGCGTTAAAGATGTATGTCTGTGTGAGAGTGTGAATGCGACATATAATAACATAATCAAAGACAGGCCGTCATACAAAGAAAAGTGTGTATGTGAGTGATACATGTGTGTATGAGAAATATTACAGCAGAGAAAAAGAGAGTCAATAACACGTGAACAATTTTATACCAGTTCTTGTGTACCCAATAGTATGAGTCTGTATGTGAAGTGAGGGGAGGCTGAGTGTGGAAGAGCTGATCACTAGTTGTGATGTCGTGGCATCGATGCCGGGCCGTGATTCTTGTTATACAGATGTTCGTCGCTGGCTGAGAATTTCTTGTCTGTTTAAGAACTCTTGTCTGTTTATTTACCGTGGTGAAGCTGAGTCACCTAACAGAATCGAAGAGAGAGATGTGCCGCGGAGGTTTGGTTTGGTGTACATAGTAAGTCGTGTTGACGCTGGTGGAGATTGTTGCTGGTTAGTAGTAATCGTAGAATCGTGTTGGTCATGACGATGATGCTGGATAGTAGTCGTAGACTCTTGTTGCTGATGTGGCGACGGCGGTGGTCATCGTTGGCTGGACGAAGCTGTTGAAGTGGTCGCTGGAACTGCTGCTGCTGTCGTGTGGTACACGGAACAGTTCTCAAAGAGAAACTGGACCGAGACAAATTTGGCCGCCGAGTTAAAGCTATTTATAACAAACTATTGGCTCACCAGATGGTAAAAATATACTCTATCACGTGACCTTATTAGGGGCCGTGATTGGTCAGTGTGCGTTCTGGCGGGAAAGGTTCGAAGAAGTTGCCGATTCGAATAATAATCAGTCACGTGATGACAAGGAATGGGTTCTCTACTACGCTCGCATTTATTTATATTTAAATGAGAAGATTGTATGTAATGGCGATAGTAGTTTTGTATCTAGTGACGATAGGTAGTTTCACTACATATATATATATATATATCTAGTGGTCTCCATCTAGTGGTCTCCTTTATATATATATATATATATATATATATATATATATATATACATATTTGTTTTGCAAGATTTTTTATGTGAAATCGTGTGTTGAAACAGATGTTGTTGTACTTGGGGATGGTCATATTGCCAGTTTAGCCAATAAAAACACACGCACTGTATATTTGGTGTTAATTTTTTTTTTTTCAGCTTTATATTACATTAATCTTAATCTTAATCTTATTTCGGCCAGAGTTCTTTCGTCACACTTCTGTGACCTCATCAGTGGTCCTTTGTTTCCTTCTTTCTTATGTGTGTCTCACCTTGCTAACTATCAGCTGATAGTTAGCAAGGTGAGACACACATAAGAAAGAAGGAAACAAAGGACCACTGATGAGGTCACAGAAGTGTGACGAAAGAACTCTGGCCGAAATAAGATTAAGATTAAGATTAATGTAATATAAAGCTGAAAAAAAAAAAAAAAAAATTAACACCAAATATACAGTGCGTGTGTTTTTATTGGCTAAACTGGCAATATGACCATCCCCAAGTACAACAACATATATATATATATATATATATATATATATATATATATATATGTATGTATGTATGTATGTATGTATGTATATATGTATATATATATATATATATATAGATATATATATATATATATATATATATATATATATATATACATATACATACATACATACATACATACATATATATATATATATATATATATATATATATATATATATATATATATATATATATATATATATATATATATATAAAGGAGACCACTAGATGGACTGTTAATGTGCTAGAAGAAGATCACATGTAATGCGTCTACTAAGACCGAATTGTTCTCAAAGAAAAATTTTGCGAAGCAACAAAACGTATACGGGCAAGACAAGTGAAAATTACATAAATACATACGATGTTATCCGCAGACGGTTTCGAAATTAATATTTTCTTACCGAAAATATCTGTTTCTCATCAGTACGGACCGCCAAAGAAATATAATTCTCAGAATCGTATACTAGTTGTTCCCCACGAATGAAGAACGTGCACATGGTTCTATTAATTATATTTATGGCAAGATTCAAAAGTCTTCGTTTTGGCGCGCTAAATCCGGAAATATCTCTGCAGAAAATAGTTTCCGCATCGAATATACCAACTTTGAGAATGTGGTTATGGCTAATTAAATTAAAACAGTAGGGTAAAAATTGGATATTAATTAATATCAATTTAATACCAGGGAACAAGCACATTGAAAGAATCAAGGAGATTCAGAAAAAATATCTGAGATCTCAAAGGATTATTGTATGTATATATAAAGGAGACCACTAGGTGGACTGTTAATGTGCTAGAAGAAGATCACATGTAATGCGTCTACTAAGACCGAATTATTGAGAACGTGATTATGGTTAATTAAATTAAAACAGTAGGATAAAAAATTGGATATTAATTAATATCAATTTAATACCAGGGAACATGCATTTATGTAATTTTCACTTGTTTGCCCGTATATGTTTTGTTGCTTCGCTAAATTTTTTTTTGAGAAAAATTCGGTCTTAGTAAACGCATTACATGTGATCTTCTTCTAGTACATTAACAGACCACCTACTGGTCTCCTTTATATATACATATACAATAATCCTTTGAGATCTCAGATATTTTTTCTGAATCTCCTTGATTCTTTCAATGTGCTTGTTCTCTGGTATTAAATTGATATTAATTAATATCCAATTTTTTTTACCCTACTGTTTTAATTTAAATTATATATATATATATATATATATATATATATATATATATATATATATATATATATATGTAGTGGATCTTGCATGCATGAAGTGGATTCGATCCACCATAGCCAAATTTAAATTAACACTGCGACAGAACTTTTCCCACGGTGGAACAATGGTTTTTCTCTGACAGCAGTTTAATATTTTCCAGATGCCTTTAGCTAGGCCAAAACAATGTCTTCACCACTTGACCCTTCCTAACCTCTTCTACATCACCAAAATCTAGAATAGAGATAACAAGACCATCAACTAAATCTATTGTTCTCAATAATATATCTATCCTTCTAGATAGTTATAAAAACAAGAGACCCCAAGCAAAACGGCAGTAGTCATTTGGCGACAACAGAGCGAAGCAGCTAGTGAGAACTCAATTAGTTAGGGAACGGACGGCTATAATCACTATCTCTCTCTCTCTGTGGATTACTACTAAACAATGAAGAGGACACAAACACAAGCTTTACTTCGCATGTTTATGGATCTATTATAACCTGCCCGTCGTGGTAAGGTATTGTAACGTAACGGTAAATAAATATTTCTTTACAACTTCGATCACTGTTCATCGTTCATCTTACAACCGTTACAATTGGTAACTACACAAAATTATCATCGCTACAACCAAACATTACCGTTACATATATATATATATATATATATATATATATATATATATATATATATATATATATATATATATATATATATATATATATATATATATATATATATATATATATATATATATATATATATATATATATATATATATATATATATATGAAATCCTAACTCTATTTCAATTTTAGGTTGTAGCAGTCAGCTCGCTGCAACTTGAGCTTCTCAACATACTTAAAATTTTGAAGTATTTGAATATTTTGTATTCTTTAGGCATATCTCTGGATGCTATGGATATATTGTGTGTACACGGGGTGTATGTTGGTGAAAGGAGAAGAGACTCATACTGAACACAAGAGATATCTTGAGAAAAAACTAAGTCTATTCTACACCACCATCACTACTACTGCTGCTGTCCTCCCCATTGCTGCAGTCACCACCACAGTCATTAGCATAAGTGCCACTAGTAGCATCAACAGCAGCATAGCAGCCCCCCCCCCACCACCACATGCTCCCACCATCAGTCCAGTACCATCGCCACAAGTTCTACCGCCACATCCCCCACTAATCGTGGCAGTTGGAAAAACAGAAAGAATCCAAGACTCTTAAACTCTGTTCAAAGTGGTGAGATCTTTGGAGTTTATTGAAAGACAAGTTTTATTGATTCGATTTTAATAAATTCTGATTGAACATTCTGAGGTGGAACAATTCCAAACACTAAAAGCCAACTCGATCAGATGCAAACAACATTTCTAGTAATTTAGCAGTGTACTTTCGGTAAGTTAAAGGAATCAGAAATTCCAGCAATACCAATTTCATCATCATCATCATCATCATCATCATCATCATCATCATCATCATCATCATCATCATCATCATCATCATCATTCTATCCTTCTCCTCTTCGTCCTTTTCCCTAGCATCTCTACAACCACAATTAAATTCACTGTTAAGGCCAATATAACCATCAGCACCACCACAACCATCACTATCACACCACCACCACTACCATCGCCGCCGCTGCCACCATCTCCAGCACAAGTACCACACTACATCCTCTACCAACGCTACAACCATCGCTGTCGTCATTGTTGCTGCCAACAACAGTAGCTGCAATCCCTTAAAATAGGAACAAATTATTGTTCTTACACTTATGTCTAGCCAATCATCATCCATCCATCCATCCATTAACACACATAGACATGAATATACACACACGCACAGACGGACTCACATATGCATGCATACGCACACAGACATGCACGTGCGTGCGACATACATACAGGCAGGCTATATAGTGAAGAAGTTCGCTTCACAATCGTGTGATTCTGGGGTTCGAATTAACGTATGACATAGTGGTTTATAGGCCCGAAATAAAATTGCAATCGGGAACTACCAGTTGTAATCGTGCGTCGACTTTGCCGATCCCTCACCAGCTAGGACTACTACACACGACTGCTAGCAGCACACGACTTGTCACGCCCACAGACACCGTAAGAAAGAGGCCGACTTGAACCTGTCTCTCGCCGACGTGACGTCGTCTCGTCCCCTTCCGGTCCCATCACGACGTCTTTCTTTCTCCCTTCTGCTCAATTATCCTTCCACCACACACTCCCCGCTGATCTAAAGATCATTGCTCCCCTGTTCTGTTTCGTAAACGTTCATTCACTTGTGGGGGCGACAATCCCTTTGAGATCTTCCTAGGGTCATGTGGCTTGCTTCTCCCTTCGACATCGGAAGAGCTAATCACCTTTCGAATATCCAGGACGTGACGCGGCATTCTACCCACTGATATATTATTCGGAGTACTGATCGCAGTCACCTTTCCTTTTCTCTACTGCATTGTGCACTGAGCATTCGGGGGCTTCATCCACACTTCGTCTCCAGCCTGTACAGATGCAACCCCTTCCACCTCTGACTGCTGCGGCACAACGCTTGGATGTCTCCATTTGCACCGGAATTTGGCTCTTTGCGGAACCGACTCTTCGGCTTGCCTTACTCTGGGCGACATGTATCAGAAGACTGCCTTCATGAAGGAGATTCATCCTTTCTCAGCCATGACTTTAAGCATACGGTGGTGCCATTCCACAATTCCATTTCCACCTGGCCTATATGCAGCTCTGAAGAAGCGTTTCGTGCTTCACTTTTCGCGCATCTCCCTCAGCTGCTCTGTGCTGTTGTCCATCAATAGCTCGTCTACAGACTCCTTTCCAGGAACACCACATTCAGTTCTTCTGCAACTTCGGCAGCAGTCTCTGCCCTGATTTCTCTCTATATAGCCATTCGCCCCGGTCCGCAGTGGACCATCGAAAGGTACACCTTTCCCCGATAGTGTGTCATGTCACGTCAATGGCTACTAGCCTCTTCCAGCCTTCCTCTATCCAAATCTTTCCTGTTTCGTGTGCGCTTGGGACAGGATCGATGGATTGGCACCTATTACAATTCCCTGCTATCCTCCGAACACTCTCCTTGGTGACATTTGGGTCGACCATCCTGGCCAAAAACAAAGTCCTGCCGACGCCCATGTGGTGCATGTTGTGTAGCCTCCTCAGTTCTGTGCCCTCTAGCCGACAAACCGCAGCTACCCTACTTGGAACATCCCCTGCTGTTTCCAACCAATGCTTTTTTCTCTGGTTAGAACGTCCACCTTGTTCTTTTCCGAGGGCACGAAAACCACATACAACTCTAAGCCGGACTCAGCAGCTAGCTCCCTCAGGATTCCCAGGCGACGCTTAATCATCATTTCCGCGGCCCCTTTCGTGCAAATCCTCTTCCGATTGGTGATCACTGATTCCACCCACCCTCGCACCGTGGCGGAATAAGTCTGGATCTCAACAGTTTGCAGTTCCCATCTCAGCGCGCTACGTGCATGCCCTTTAACACAGCATCCAGTTTCGCTACGTTGATGTGGTTGTAGTCATCCTTTTCCTAAGCCACGCCACATCTTCCTCCTCAATACCTCCTATTTGTAGAATGACTCCCAACGCTATGCCGTTCGCGTCACACCACACGATCCCTTTTTTTGTATTAGGTACATACCAGCTGCCCTTCACTGGATCTTCCGCTCGCACTCTCTTCAAGACCTCTCACATTATCACCATCGTCTTCTCTTCCACTTTATCACCCCAGTTCACTCCTGCTCGCCTTTTGATATGTCGTTCAGATCCATCCTGCGACAGTGTAGTGACCCACCAGCTTTCCATACAACGAGAACAGCCTTCGCCTATTCATATCCTGATTTAGATCCGGAATTTCGTTTCTTTTGCGAAACACAAGCCTACTTGCTTTATCTCTTTCGAGCCTGAGCCCTAGTGCCATACCTCTTTTAGCCTCTGGCAGTTTTATCGTCAGTCAGAAGCTCCTAAGATGGTCCCCAATTTCCTCTATCGATGCCACATTCTCATCTACCAAGATATCATCAATATATGAGTTGGTGGCCTGCTCCATTTTAGCCTCTTTTCCCAAAACTGCCTTGGGGACCTTCGCCATGATCTTCGCACTGAACTCAGGCCCAAACCAGTTAAGCAGTATGCTCTGTCTCTGTACCTCACCAGTTGGTACTTCCACAACTTCTCTGATATGTGGAGCTGCAGATAGGCTGACTTGAGGTCGGCGATCGTAGTCGCTCTCCTCATTCCCCTCCACTCACGAAGGGTCTCTCCACACACGTCTGATGCCTCACCAACCACCCATATGACAGGATATATGTTCGTTCAACCCTCTGAAGTCCATCACCGGTCGAACCTTATTCTTTGTCGGTTGAACCACAGCCATCAACGGCAGCAGACCGCTCGTCGTCTCCTCACTCTATAGCATCAGAATGCTGTCCTCTCTTGAACTCGTACCTGGCTTCTCCTTTCAGAGTGTACTCATAGCAGCTCACCCTGTTTCTCAGTATGAGAAGTTCTCCTTTCAAGTAGTACTTCACCGCCCATCTTTCGCCGTCGAATTCAGTACGGAAGTCTTCGTCTACAATTGTGTCTATGGAAACTCTTCTCTCTGCTACTAGTCCGTCACTCCTTCAGCCTTCTTTCTCTGCTCCACGCTCACAGCACGCAACACACCGATCACCAAACTCTACT
>NC_142936.1:28993770-29018770 GCF_046866305.1 Octopus bimaculoides | reverse complement strand
AGGCGCAAAAGAGCGAAGAGAGAAGATTAATTCTTGTTCACGGCGAAGGCGGGGGTCCGGATGGCCCCTGTGCAAAGACAATCCGAACACAGACAGGTGTTGTAATGAATGACCGGTAGAGCGGAAATGGCGCGAGATCGGGGTGTCATTGCCAAGTCTAATGTCTCGGAGGTTCTCCGCGATCCGGTCAGCCATCTTTATTTTCCTCCGGTCGTCCATCTTTATTTTCCTCACGTGACCATTTTCCTTCTGCACGACGTCCTAAGGACTGGATGTTTTCTATCTCTCTCTTCTATCTTCTCTCTTTTCAAAGAAAATATTCCTCCCAGCGTTCATTATTTCCCCCTCATTCTGGTCTCACGACCATCCACGTTTGTTTTCGTTCTGTTTCCTTATATGTCTCCACTGTCCTGTCTTTATTCCCAACTTTGATCCTCCATAAATCCACAATTTTATTTTGGAAGTTATGGGCGCAACTGTCTTCGAAGATTCATATTGTCGTTGAATGCTCAAAATGAGGAGTAGATAGACAGCCGACAATTGATGAAGGGTCGTTCTTTGTATTACTTGTCCTGTTTTCCATTTTTTCCTCTCGTTTGCGTATTTAACTCGTTTGTTTTCGTACTTCATGTTGTTTACAGCTGGTGACGTCCTGTACCCATACATACATATATATATATATATATATATATATATATATATATATATATATATATATATATATACAAATATATATATTATATATATATATGTATGTTGTACGAATGTTTATATACGTTGGTTTGTATGTGTAATTATATGTATGTATATATAAATATATGTATATATGTGTAGGTATGTGTATAGCATATGACAGGGTGTAACTTACTTTAACAATTTAATGCGGACTTGTCGCTGGGCATATACCTGTGACATCACGAACATACAACTTATGAATATGGTCATTACGTAACTTATGACCGTCTTGAAATAGCTGTCGAAAGATGACTTTACATAATTCTTCCGTTCTGTTTCGTTTTCTTTTCTTTATTCTGTAAATCCGTATTTTGTGCTCCATATAAATACGCCCGGAACCTACCTGTTTACTTACTTTATTGCCTGCATAACAATTCCATAAAGATTGTTATAGCTGACTTATAACCCTTCATGAAGAGATTGGCGTTTAAGTTTCTGTTCATATGAGCACTATTTCGCGTTATCCATGCTTAGCTTATTTTGCTTTCACCAACTTACTGTTTATATGTGTGTGTGTGTGTTTGTGTGTGTGTGTGTGTGTGTGTGTGTGTGTGTGCGCGCGCGTGCATGTGTGTGTGTGAGTGTGTATGTGTGTGTGCATGCGCGTATATATATATATATATGTATATATATATACGCACACATATATATACCTGCATATATTTTATTTCATGCTGAAATTACATTTGACAGGCAACATGTATCACCTGGTTTTTCATTGATTTTGAAGCATGGAATCGACGTAATAAAGCGACAACTCTCAATCCCTTTTTCCCCTTGTGGAGCATAGGACCTCAACAGTTATTTTCTACTTTTTGCGGTTATTGGCGTGTTTCTTGGCTGCTTCCCATGTTAGGCCGGTGGTCCTGAGCTCGTTCAAAATACTCCGCTTCCATGTCTGCTTCGGGCGTCCTCGCTTCCTTTTCCCCTGCGGGTTTCAGTCAAGTGCTTTTCGTGTCACATTTGAGGGTTCTTTCCGCAGTGTGTGTCTGATCCATCTCCATTTCCTTCGTCTAATCTGAACATGTATGGGGTCCTGGTTGGCCCTTTCCTACAGGTCGGTGTTTGGCACTCTGTCGAACCACTTCAGATAGAGGATGTGTCGGAGACATTTGTTGATGAAGGTCTGGATCTTCTTGTAGTTGCTGCAGGTGGCTCTCCATGTTTCAGAACCATGCAAAAGCACAAATTTTACGTTTGAACTAAATGAGCGGAGTTTAGTTCGAGTTGAGATGGCAGTGGACTTCCATACCGACCGAAGAATAGCGAAGGCATGCCAAGCCTTCTTGCTTCTTGCAGTGATGTCCTTGTCTGATCCACCTAATTTGCTGATCTTGCTGCCAAGATAGACAAACTCACTAACATCCTCCACAGGTGCCCCCTCGATTATGATTGGCTATTCCTGCTTGTTGTTAATACGCTGCACTTTTGTCTTTTCCTGGCTGATCCTCAAGGCCACTCGCCGTGAAGTTTCCCTCAGGTGGTCTACCTTATCTTGTATGTCTTGCAGGCGATGTGACAGTAGCGCGAGATCATCTGCGTAGTCCAAGTCCTCCAGCTTGTTCATCAGTGTCTACTGAAGACCTTTCCTGGAGGTAGCGTAGGCTGTCCTGGTGACCCAGTCCAGCACGACGAGGAACAGGAGCGGTGACAACAAACAGCCCTGTCTAACTCCCGTGCTGACCCTGAATTCCTCCGACAATCTCCCAGCATGGATGACCTGGCAAGAAAACTCCTCGTAGAGTAATCGAATAATGCCCACGATCTTCTCTGGCACACCATAGTGTCGTAAGATGTCCCAACAAGTGTCCATCATTATGTGTTATGCACCTACAAACAATGCGGAGGAAGACACAAAAGACCTCTTCTACTCCCAGTTACAGACAATGGTAGACAGGATTCCCAGAAGAGACATGTTGATTCTTATGGGAGACATGAATACCAAAGTTGGAAGTCACAATAGTGGAAGAAAGAGAGAGAGAGAGAGAGAGAGAGAGAGAGAGAGAGAGATAGAGAGAGAGAGAGAGAGAGAGAGTGATGAGAAGAAATGGCTTCGGAGTGTTGAATGAAAACGGGGAACTCCTAGTTGATTTCTGTACAGTCAACGAACTTATTATTGGAGGCACCTGCTTCCCACACAGACGTTGCTATAAAGCCACCTGGGTATCACCAGATCAGCAGACAGAAAACCAGATCGACCATATCGCAGTCCGGCAACGTTGGAGGAGTTCACTTTAAGATGTGAGAGCCAAGCGAGGAGCAGATATTAGATCGGACCACCACTTGGTGATAGCGAAACTCAAGGTGAAGCTTTCAACAAGGAGAAGACAAGCAAATCCACTTGTGAAATTTGATGTTCAGAAACTGAAAAAAGAAAAGTCAAAACAAGCTTTCCAGTTGGCTCTCCACAATCGATTTGAAGCCCTACAGACAGAGGAGGCAGAGGCAACTGAACAGGAAGCCTTGAAAGCGACAATACTCTTTCTATATATGATATATACTACAATTATCTTTAAATAAGAATATCAAAAATACAAAACTATTGGACGTGCTTAGAACATCATTGTATAAATCAAACCATCAGGTTGATAAACGACGAAAAGAAAAATCTTCACAAAATAAATAAATAAATAAAATAAACAAAAACCCAGATTTTATTTGTATTGTCTGAAGAAATATTTTGGTTTGTTTTTATAGAACTTGACGTTACAGCATTCAGCTATCAGATAATTTAATTGATCATTATGTCTTCATAAAGCAAATTTTTTGTGAACACATTTTGAATTATCTACAGCTGAAAACTGGTTTTTCGCATAATGCATTCATCCATGTTCCCAAAAAAGAGAAAAAGAAAAAAATCAAAATTTTTTTACATAACTGATATATAATCCGTTTTTTTTTATCGTGAAATATCAAAAACACAAGTGAACAAACGACTGATATTCCTATAGAATAACCTTCTGACAATACGAAGTAGTCTAGTACAGTTAAGGTGATATATTCAACAGTTTCTGTAGTTTATACCGTAATAACACCTATAGCTGCCTCATTTACTAAATTGATTGATTGAAAATCGATAACACGTGAAACTAACAGTTGCAATCTTAGTAATTTTTGTTTAAAATAAATTTATAACTTACTCTATATTTATATATTCAGTTTTTTTGCACATCTAGCTGTTTATATACAGCTATGTATCTCCCTTATGTATGTATGTATGTATGTATGTATGTATGTATGTATGTATGTATGTATGTATGTATGTATGTATGAATGTACTTATTCGATTTTATTTCAAGATTTATTGCCAACAGAGAAAAAGCTGGTTTCTAACCTAGATCCAAAGCTCCTTCATTGGAATTTCAACAACATCGGCAGGATATTTTTGTATGTATGTGCAGATTTGTATGTGTTGTTTTATGTATGTATGTATGTATGTATGTATGTATGTATGTATGTATTATGTATGTATGTATGTATGGCATTATTCAGTATATTTCAAGATTTCTTGCCAATAGGGAAAAAACCGGTTTCTAACCTAGATCCAAAGCTCCTTCATTGGAATTTCAACATCAACAACAGGGTATTTTTGTTTGCATATATGTATGTATATGTGCAGATTTATATGTTTTGTTTTATGTATGTCTTCTCATGCATATACTTTCATATCAAGACATGCTCATATATACTTAAATGATAAACTTCTGGAAAGTTTTACAGATTTTTACAGTTCCAGTGATGGATTGTATCTGTAGTCTTCGAATCAGCTTTCTTCTTTCTAGTTTTGAAAATCTTAATTTCTCAAGATTAAAATTTAGGCTGTGTGTTGCATATTCCAGGACCCCAATAATTACTGGTATAAACCTGAACTTGTAATCTGGATAGAGCAGCTGCCGATTTCTTAATTGTTCAGCGTAGGTATTCTCTTTTTCACTTATCTTCAGTTTTATCTTGACATCTTCTGAGCAGCTAATTTCCACAACTGTGCACAGTTTCTCTTCTCTGTCCTAAATCCTTATATCAGGTCTGTTGTGCTTATATTTTATTGAGGTTTCCCATGGTATATTCCATCAGTACTCCTTTTTATTATGAATAGCTATGGCTTCTATCATATTGTGGGTTCTTATTTCTTTGTCCTTGGTGTTATCCTTCCGATAGATTTCATTATATAGTGTCCTAGCTACAATATCATGTTTCATCAGTAGATAATACCGTGATGACATTTTCGGACAACTGTATATGTTGTGGATGATATCTTCGGGATTACCTTCATAAAGTCTGCATCGGTTGTTACACTTGTCGCTTTTCCTGCATCTCTATCACTTTTGTGCATCAGGTATTTGGTTGAAATTTCCTGTTCCTGGATTGCAAACGCATACCCTTCAAAGTGGGAGGTAGTAACCCGATTATTCGCTTCGATGATCTTTGTTATTATCATCTCTGAGCTGTCTACAGACATATCCATGTATGGACTTCTGCCCATAAATGCTCATCCTTTCATCTGATGATACGTTGCGGTAGAGTAGTGCGACTTCTTTGGGCACTTATTTAAGGTAATCAAAAAAGGAATGCTACTCAAGGAGCTGCCTTCCAAGTCTTATGATGTTATGATGTTCTTATGATGTTATAAGCTTCATCAAAGGTCAAGGGATGCATTTCGACACTTGGTGGTTAAAAAATGTTGCCGAAGGGATATGATACGACATTCAAAGGCATTTTGGATCGATGTTAAGCCTCTGCCACCTTGTTTTCGTTTTAGGTAGAGGCGGTCTACGTCACAGTTTATGTGGAAATTATGTGTGCTAGTATTTTCCGGATTTTCATATCAATAGTTCGGATGTTCGGATCTCATCAAGCGTCCAGTCAAGCAGCCCAAGTGTTGGCATGAGTACTGGCGCTGTAAAGACATTGTATGTATGTATGCCAGGTCGCTCTTGGGTGCTACTGATAACATATAACTCTGTACAACCTGTTGCATGGTTGGGTCATCGGCGACTAAACTGGCAACCCCATCAAGCTTGCTTGGTGAGGAGGTTGCTGGACACACTGCAGGGCAAAAAATAAAACCTGTCAAAGGGCGAAAGAGCTCATGAGTAGTCAACGAAATCCAACAATATGTGTACATGTGTATGTATGCGCAGAGACGTGGAAATACCTGGGTTGGTATCTAGGCGCGCAGTTGGCCCATTGGCAGTGGGAGGCCCCACTGTTATTGTCACAACATCTTTCAAGAAGAGGGAAACTCTGAAAGAAAACCTGCGACACTGACAATATTCGATGATGTAGACTAGTTCTTCTTTTCGAGTTTATGTTGTCCATGTTCAGAGAGTGAGATTGGATTTGTGCAAATCCTTTCTTCACTATAAAAAATCATCATGCACAGGAATCGCTTGAAAAAAGTAGGACCTATCAAAAAATGGCTGGCCGTAGCGTTCGCATGTATGGGACTTTCGCTTAGGCGATGGCAATATTCGAACAAGAGTTTGCAGCCATCATGTATGCATGTATGTATGTCTGTCTTTCTGTCTGTATATGTGTGCGTGTGTGTGTGTGTGTACACACATATACATGCGTACGTATTTGTGCATACATATCTGTGCATCTCTCTCTTTCTCTCGCTCTCTCTACAACCATCCATCCATCCATCCATCCATCCATCCATCCATCCATACAAGGAGTTTTCGACAGCTCACGTAAAGTAAGAAGTATGTAGTATGAGTGTTCAGTTAGGTTTACCACTAAAACTCCGGGTTGAATTGTAGGGTTACAAAATTTTTACGTGGGATGAGTCAGATATGTGCATGTATGTTTTATGCATGCATGTCTGTGTTTGTGTGTGTATATATATATATATATATATATATATATATATGTGTGTGTGTGTGTATGTATATATATATATGTGTGTGTGTGTGTGTGTTTGTGTATATATGTGCACATGTATGCATGGGTGTGGACATGGCTATCATTGTATTTGTAGATCTTATTACATGCTGTAATCTTTTGATTAACACAAAGCGCGACGGTCCACGATCGTGGCCCAGAGAAGTTCATTTAATTTATGGGCGTTTGTTGGGGTCTAATGTCACTCGAACGCTCCGATACCCCCAGGATGCAAGAGGACTAATAGTTCAACTAATTACTTTTCAGATGATGTAAAACTTGCCACCATTATATATTAAGAAGATATTTTAACTATTTTTTGTTTTTTATGTGTCCATGGTAGTCTCATTTTCATAAAAATGTGCTCAGCAGTCCATGCTACGTAAGTGCAAATACCAGCGCTTTATGGGTTAGATGTGTTCTTTCTGCCTTTGTAAAACGCTGCTGCTCAAGTTTAATACTTAGGCAGTTAGTCACATAACAAGTGCTCCAATATTTGTATGTATGTAAAGGCGGCTAGCTGGCAGAAACGTTAGCACGCTGGGCGAAATGCTTAGCGGTGTTTCGTTTGCCGTTACCTTCTGAGTTCAAATTCCGCCGAGGTCGACCTTGCCTTTCCTCCTTTCGGGATCGATAAATTAAGTACCCGTTGTGTACTGGGGTCGATCTAATCGACTGGCCCCCTCCCCCCAAATTTCGGGCTTTGTGCCTAGAGTAAAAAAGAATATTTGTATGTATGTGTGCGTGTGTGTATGTTTGTGTGTACATGCGCGCGCGTGTGCATACGTGCATTGTCTTGTGTTTTTAATGCCATGAAATGTTACCGTAAGAAAGGAACTGATTTCTAACAAAGATACAGAGCTCCAACGTTGGAATGTAGATAAAAAAATGAATTTCACGTTTTGAATTTGAGAAAAGTCTTGCATACTTTTGTTTTTCCACTTACAGATTGTATTTGTAATGTGCAATTCAGTTGGTTGATTTCATTTTCTGAAAACATTAGCTTATCCAGATTGTCATTTCAGTATTTACTCACAAAAGCAAGTGCAACAATTATTATTACTATACATCTGGATATTGAAGCTGGAGGCTTCGAAGCAGTTGTCCGTAGTCATTTTCTTCTCGTGCATTTTCGAAGAGATATTCACATCAGTAGGGCAGCTGACCTCAATCTCAGGACGTACTTTTTCTTCTGTCCCAAACTACAATATCCGGTCTATTATGTTTGCACTTGGATTTGATGGGAATGTTCCACCAGTATTCCTTGTGTTCATGTTTGTGTATGTATTCAATAATAGGGGGATCCTCTATATTTATTCCAGCACAGTCTTTTTTCTGAATGGCATTGTATATTGTTTTATTCACAACGTCATGTTGCATCGGGAGGTAGTATCTTAATGATATTTATGGGTAGCTGTTAATCACATGTGTGATGTTTTCCAAAGAAACGTGACATAATCAACACTTTCAATTGTATTTTGGGGCTCTGAGGGCTTCACCGCGTCTTTTGTTTATTAGGTATTTCGTAAAAATCTCCGTTTCTTGGATTGAAAATGCATAGCCTTCGAAGAAATGTGATGTAGCAGTCACAAGTTCAAGCGAAGTTGCACTTCATGTCGATATTACTGTTGTCTTTTGGGAAACATGTCTATGCATAGTCATTGTTTCCGTATGCTGGGCGTTTCACATCTACGTTTCTTAGAGATATGTTAGTCCAAATGTTTTGGAGGATATATGGGAGTACATCATCAAGCTAGTACTTCCTGAGAAACTCACTACCGACATGTAAGTTGTTATTCTCTTCGCTTTTCAGCTTTAGGTTTATGCGTATATATTTTTGCTACTGTTGTTTAGCTGTCTAAGAGAGACATTCGAAAGCTGCCCCTTCATCTCTTGTTTGGTAGAGCCTGTCGGTATCACTATTTCCAATTGATATCAGGATCTCGCAGGGAGTAGATTGTCTATGGAGTAAATTTCCTCAACTGGCCAGTCATATATCTCAAATGGCGATTTGGTCTTATTGTAAGAGGAGAGTTCCGACTGTTGCATTTTTCTAAGTCTGTTGAAATATTCTCGGGTCAATCTTTTCATCAACGCCTAGGTATTTGTAGCATTTTTTGTGTAGAATACGAAAAATAGAGAAACCATTCGTGCACAGGTTTGGGATTTGAAAGATTTTAACAATCAAATACAAACACTTTTCTTTTGGCCGACTCCATTCCTATGTTAGCTGAAAATGTTGTTAACTCCAGCTGTTTTTGGAATTGTTAATATTTTTAGCATAACTCTTCAGGTCATAAACAAAGAAATTGTGGGTTACATAAGTATCTCTAATAGTTGTAGATCCTAGTGTAGCGGTAGCTAGACAGTTGAATGATCTCCCTTGCAAGAAAGATCATAGAGTAACCTCCCTTTTCTAACCTTCTCGAAGCATCATTGTCACAAGACGTGATTCTTAATTATTCAAGAAGCTTGGCGTTTCTCTTGGAAGTTTCTAGAATGTCTAGCGTTCCATTAATACAAACAACTTGCTAACCCAGCTTTCGCTCCTTAGTCGATTAGTCTTAGAGCCATCCACGTCATTACTATGTTCATCTATTTCTCTACGTCCTATAGCAGATATGACTGAACGCCACCACATGGCTGTTGTTCTGCATTTCTTATCTCTGATCTTTCTTGCATAGATTACTTCATTCAACTAGCTTCTACAATTTGATTCCATGTATCTTGATCGAAATAAGAATAAAAGGTATTTTTATGTAGTAAATATATTCTTTACTATTCTTTCATCTCTGTATGAACTCTTGTAATAACATACACGCAGCAACATCAACACCTTGTACTGACTATATATTCCATTACGTTAATTGGTGATCAACCGACGTGGATCCCGAATTCTACTTTGGAGAATAATCACAAGCTAATTGGTTACCACCCGACATATTTAGTTTTATTCTACAACTCTCCATGTTAAAATTTTCTTCAACTCAAGCGACGATGATATCTGCAATGAATCATCCTGTATTACAAATTTTTACAGAAGACAACCATTGAACTTTTTTCAGAAATATATGCGACCAACTTTAGAACCTTTTTCAGAAAAAAAATTCGTCCAGCTACCAAAGTAACGCCGATTTTCAATCAAACGTTATGCCAATACGTTAAAAGTTAAACATTTTTTTTACAGCAAAACTACTAACATTTGTCAATTAATTCTGGTTTCCATGATATAATATCATTATCTAGCATATTGTAAAAAAAAATTCCGGTCAGAAAACTCCTCAAGCCTGTTACAACTGCTTTTTCGTCTTTCAACATACGGATTGCGAAAATAATTCTGACATACATTTTTCACCTCATACTCCTCCTCCAGCGTTTTTGATAACGTTATTTGCATCACCTTTTGGTAGAAATGGCTGTCAAATCTTCTACTCGTATTTGCTGAGTTAATTTCCTGCCAACGTTCATTTCTAGGCAATTCAATTTCTTGTAACGACGACAGCATGGCTGTTTTCCAGTTCCTTTGGCTACTTTCGACATCTATGACAATTTTTCTTACCGCCACGATCCACCCTCGTACCAAGTTCGGTTTTTTTGATCTGCTGTTCGCGTCAAGTTTACAATTTCGCCACATATTTATTGCTTTATACTGCTGTTGTGAATTTCTGACTCTGTTTCAAAAGCCATTTCTCCGTTTCTCACGGCCAGAAAATGAGGAAACTTGAAACCTATTCAACTGCACGGTACCTTTTTCATCCCACATTCTTCGCCACTTTTCTTCAGCTCCGTTCCTCAGGAATTGCAAGAAGTTAGAATTTCTGGATCGGATTTTGGCAGTCTGCACCTTTTTCTCTCACCTTTAACATGCGTGTTGAGTCAACGTTTCTCGATGGTTCTGTACCTTGCTTTTAAACTAGGTGCTCTGTTATGATTGCTATTCGCTATTACCTTTCTGGTAAATAAAAAATCAGTTCACTATCGCCAGCTTTTGAGATCACCATTTATCAATCTTCACACAGCATCGTATCCATTTCGCGTCATTTTTGAACTTGACGAACGCTCGACCATCGACATTTTGAATAAACAGCATTTCTTCCTCCACGAAACCAGCAGACATTTTCCCCCGTCAACAACGCCGCTAAAATTTATTTCAACCGGTTTACATATGGAAGTTTCAAATCCCAGATTTGTTAATATTCCTTTTTCGTCGCAAGTACAGTAACCAGCTCATTTCAACATCCTGCTTTGTTTAGTGTATGGCTTTGTTTAGTGTATGGCTTACACCGTTTTTATCTCTGCAAGTCCAGCTTCTCATGATCATCTTCGCACCAGCTCAACTTTTGCTACTGCAAGTTCATTGCTAACTTTCAGCGTTACAGCTTTTGTCGTAATGTCATTTTTCTTCTTCTTATACACCCTATAGCAGATATGACTGAACGCCACCACTTAGCTGTTCTACATTTCCTATCTCTTATCTTTCTTGCATAGATTATTTCATTCAACTAGCTTCTACAATTTGATTCCATGTGTTTTGATCGAAAGAAGAATAAAAGATATTTTCATGTAGTAAATATATAGACCTTGAATCTATTCTTTCATCTCTGTATGAACTCTTGTAATAACATACACGCAGCCACATCAACACCTTGTACTCACTATATACCCCACTACTCTAGTATACAGCAATTTGATTCTTGTAGCAGGAATGATAAGGAATTTAATGCCAAAATAAACTGAATGACATGACTATCTCCAAGGAATATTCCTTTTCGAATATTTATAATATCAGTTGTAAGTTTGAGGATTGCTGTCAAGGATTTTGTGAGAATCTCAATGACAGCAACTAAGGTTGTAGGTGCTTTTGCCAAGTGTAGAGATTTTAGCAGCCATGAGTGGGGGATAGAGTCGAATTTTTCTTATAATATATGTATGTGTGTTTGTATATAATGTAATGTAATGTATGTATGTATGTATGTATGTATGTATGTATGTGTGTGTGTGTGTGTGTGTGTGTGTGTGTGTGTGTGTGTGTGTGTATGCTGATGTTAGGTCGCTCTTGGTGCTATTGATAACATGTAACCCATTACAGCATGACGCATGGTCGGTCCGTCGGCAACTAAACTGGCAACCTTACCAAGCCTGCCAGGTAAGGAGGATGGTTTAAGTCGGATACCTTGCAGGAAAAAAACAAAACATGTCAAGGGACGTATGAACTCAGAGTCAAGTAGAGCCAACATTCAACAGTTGTGAGTGAAAGATCTCTAGTCTTAGTTTAGACATCTCTCTTGGAGAAGGAAATTCTGAAATGACACCCGCATTTGCGAAGCCGAAGATACTGTTCTTGCTTGATTCCAAACCACTTGGTTTCGTAGGTGAGAATCTCCGTGGTGTTGTGCAAGCTGTTGTTGACTTTAAATTTTAGCACAGTCGCTGCAGACAACCATTGTCTTTAAAATCTGGGATAAGATAATTTGTCAGTGACAGTTACATTCAACTATGAGTTAACAGCTGCCATGTATGCATGCATATATGCAATGCATGTATGTGTGTGTATGTATGCATGTATGTATGTCTGTATTTATGTATATATAAATTTTTGTGTGTATGTGTATGAGTATGTGTGTGTGTGATTCTTATATCCTGTGTTTAATACTAGGTGCTTCCACAACTTTAGTTCAGTTCTTTGTTTCCTGTTGATGATTTTTGAATACATTATTACTTTTCAGATCTATAATTTGTTTCAACGTTTTGTGTGGTTCACACCAGTATACCAATTTTCAATTACATTTAACGAGGTGTGCCAGCAGGAAGTTGGGAAAATATCTTTGTCTGCCGATTGTGTTATGATAGGTAACTGTTGGCAGAGTTAAGCAGTTTTATCTGCAGAATCTTACCATCCATCTCAACACTGTACATCTCTCTGCATGTATTTACTAGTATTTCACTATTGTATTGTCACTTTGCTTGTTTCTTATGGGACAGTCTGTTCATAAAAATTGCAAAGATCTTAAGTTATTTTTCGTATTTGATTTGAACAGGTTTCTCCAATTTTTCTACGAGCCAATGAAGCTAACTTTACGGTAGTTACTTGAGCTGCAAAGAATAGTAGTCGAATTTTATCCTGTCACCTTAAAAAAAGGAAGGATATATTGGATAACGTAGTGGGAATCACCTCAGAACAAACACCCCACCATCATTGCTGTCAGCCTCATTATCCTACCACTCAACAACCTTTAAGCAAATGAGCAACCAGAATTATGTGGTTACTTTCTCACAGTAGGTTATGGCCACCAAGTCATTAAAAATCATCTCTGCTTCAGAGTGCTCATACGAGGTTTGGCTGAAAAGTTCATAGGCTGACCAAGAAACTCTCATGGAATATGACCAAATGACGTTTATTTTTCAACATTGTCCCACTTGTGGCCCACACACTTCTTCCATCGGTGTTGCTGTGCTTGGATCCCATTGGTGAAGAAGCTTTCAGCTTGCTGATAAAAGAAGTCATCAACAACAGATCTGATGCCATCATCGCAGCTATTATATTTTTGTTACTTATCCTAGCGGTCTTTTTTGCTGAACCATAAAGTTACGGGGAATATACGAGCCAACAATGATTGTCTGATTGTCAAGCGATTGTTGGGACAAATATAAACACAAAGATAATACTTTCGCACTCGCGTGAATGTATATATATATATATATATATATATATATATATATATATATATATATATATATATATATATATATATATATATAAAGATACACACACACACACACACACACACACACACACACACACACATATATGTATATATATATATATATATATATATATATATATATATATATATATATATATATATGTGTGTAAATGTGTGTGTGTGTGTGTGTGTGTGTGTGTGTGTGTGTATTTACAATTTAGAACAAACAGTAAAAGGTAGTCATTATAGTACTCGGAGTTTCAAATGTCGGAGCGAAGTTCTACGATACATTCTCGTCGGCTATTAATGGCAACGAACGCTATGAAAAAACCGTTGAATAAAAGGAAATAAAACTGTAATAAGTGGAAAAATAAATAAAAAATACACGCAACTATATTCTCACAATACATAGACATAAAAACGTCCTGTGATGACAACGTCTAAATATTTATACACTCATACAAACGTGTGTGTGTATACACACACATATACACACACACACAAACATTTTTGTATGTACATACTCGTACATGCACACATATCTGCACACACTCGCACGCGTATATATATATATATATATATATATATATATATATATATATATATATATATATATATATATATATATGGGAGAATATACGAAAAAACAACAACAGACGAGGACAGGTGGTGTAAATAACAAAAGGATGTATTAGTATGACGCTTATATATATATATATATATATATATATATATATGTGTGTGTGTGTGTGTGTGCGTGTGTGCGTGTGTGTGTGTGTGTGCGTGTGTGTGTACGCAACCTCATCCTCATATACACATAGGCGCTTACATGCATACGCATAACAATACATATATATTTAGACATTTATACGTATAAATATATGTATATATATATATATATATATATATATATATATATATATATATATATATATATATATATATATATATATATATATATACACACACAGGCATACATTCGCATTCCTGCATATACACGTATACATATATATATGTACACACACATGCATATACACACACTTCTATCACACACCTACACCTGCACATATACAAGTATATGCGTATCGGTATAAATGAAGTAGGGTGTGTCTGAAAGTCGCACTTATGCACCGGATACAGTCTTACACTCATATACATACATATACACATACACATATATTCACACACACACACACACACACACACACACACACACACACACACACACATATATACATATAATATATATACATATACACACTAACTTTACCGTTATTTTATAAAAAAATTCCTTACTAATTATAACAATTTCTGATTTTTTAGGGTTGATTAATCTGCATTTAGGATTAGATAGGAAGTTCTTTTTATAGTCCTTAATAGTTATAAAGGCCTCTTCTTTTGGAAGGATCTCTTTTTTAAAAATCTAATTTAAATCTAGCGGCGATGGCACTAGTTTCTTTATTAATGGCGTTATAAACTTGCGGCCTAGCTTTAGTGTAATAAGATTATTATGTAGGAGTTGTGAGTACGTGTTATTGTCTTCAAGGTATAAGTTCTTGGTTTTATCAGAAAAAGTGCCTTTTTGGGGGGCATTTTAAAATGTTTTTAATGTCTTTTTTCAGTTTGAAAAGTGTTGAAAAATGTTAAAGGACTTACGACATTTGGTTTTGTTTATAAGCTTCAGTAGTGTGCGAGTGTGTGTGGATATGCGTGTATGTACGAGTACTTACATACACACACAATTAAAAAGGAAAAAATGAAAAATATATATAAAAATATATATAAAAAATAAAGAATTAATGGAAGTTATGGGAAAGCCTGTGCAGGAACATAGTCGAAATGTGATTCTAGCCGTGACCTTGGGGGGCCCAAAACCGTAACAAGTATTTTGTGATATGTGGACATGATCAAAAAAGCTCAGTTCTTGAATTCAAACATGAAGCAGGGTCTAAGGAACTTTTTCAGATGAGCCATCTCTCCATATTACAAAGACCGCACTTGCCACTACCATTGGTATAAGGTTTGCATTTGGTTAAGATCTTTCAGTAAATCCTGTAGTTAACACCTTGTTCTTTTAGAAACCATATATAACTGGATAATCTGGTAGTTTTTCGCTTGCTCCAGTGTCTGAAGCTTAAGGTGTGATTGTTGAATCTTGCTTTAAAATTTCCCTCCGTGAGACCCACATATCTCTTCGATGAAACTGTATCATTAGCGTTCATGGAATTTACGGTGGCCTCATAAATAATGGCCGCGGTCATACAAGCTCCATTTAGTGGGCATAAGTCTATCCCTGCAGGAAAAGCCGGCTTCGTGTTGTGTTGTATTTTTTGCGTAATAATGCTTTTGAAGTTTGGGGTGGAACTAAAACTAATTTTGAGGTTATGCCTATTAAAGAGTTCTCTATATTTGTGATGTATTGGAAAATGTCTATTTAAAAGTGACAAGAAATATTTACCTATATTAAAGGTCACTTCAGGGTAGTAAGGGGGTGGGAACCATATAGTTTTCTTGTGTCTGTATTTTCGTTTCTTTATTTCTGGTCTAATAGTAGGGGTGTAAGCTATTTCCTCTTTAAATCCACTAGCTTTAAGGGCATTTTTATATAGTAGAGCAGCATTATTAAATATGTTTATATTGGAGGAGAGGCTAGAAATTCTCCTACTAATATTCTTAACTAAATTCTTAAACACTATGGGGGCGGGGTGGCAGGAACCTGCGTTGGGCTTCCTATAGGGTTTGTAAATATTCTTTTGTAAATCTAGAGATATGTCAAGGAAACTGACAACCGTCAGGTTGGTATCTATTGTTATGCTAAGATCGAAAGTTTTCATAAGATGGATAATATCCTTCCTTAACCGATCTTGTCCTGGTCCATTGGTATTCTTAGCTAAAGCTAGAGCAACGTTCTTATAAATAGCGAAATATACACCAGGAAAATCTTTTCCTAAAGTGTCAAGCAGGAATAGTCCAATAAGATCGCATATACCTGCTCCATCATATGACCCCATGCTCACATCGAAAGAACCCTCTGTGTCTGCTGTCTTAACCCATTCTGCGTTCTCGCTGAAGAGTAAGGTCTTCCTAGCATGGAGGATTATATGCTTATCGTGTTCACTAATCTCTGTAAAATCGCCTGCAAATGTGAGGGCTTTAGCATTTTTCTAGAAATAGATGCATAAAAATCTACAATATTGTATAAATTGTGTAAATCTTGCTTTATTCTTACTATTAGACCATTGTATTAAATTAGCTGCCCTTCTTACTTTAGTGTTATTTAAAAAAAATTTCCTTACTAATTATACCAATTTCTGATTTTTTAGGGTTGATTAATCTGCATTTAAGATTAGATAGGAAGTTCTTTTTATAGTCCTTAATAGTTATAAAGGCCTCTTCTTTTGGAAGGATCTCCTTTTTAAAAATCTAATTTAAATCTAGCGGCGATGGCACTAGCTTCTTTATTAATGGCGTTATAGACTTGCGGCCTAGCTTTAGTGTAATAAGATTATTATGTAGGAGTTGTGAGTATGTGTTATTGTCTTCAAGGTATAAGTACGAGTACCTACATACACATATGTTTGTGTGTGTGTGTGTGTGTACATATACATGTTTGTGCGAGTGTATACGTATGTAGACGTTGTAAACGCAGGAAGTTTTATGTCTATGTGTTGTGAGAATATAGTTGCGTGTATGTTTTAATTATTTCTCCCACTTATTAGAGTTAATTCTCTTCTATTCAACGATTTGTCATAGCGTTTGTTGCCATTAATAGCCAACGAGAATGTATCGTAGCTCTTCGCTCCGACATTTGAAACTCCGAGTACTATTATGACAACCTTTTACTGTTTGTTCTAAATTATAACATATATAATAATCCTCTATTTCTCTAATATCGAGGTCTCATTCTTTTCTTCTTCTTCTTCTTCTTCTTCTTCTTCTTCTTCTTCTTCTTCTTCTTCTTCTTCTTCTTCTTCTTCTTCTTCTTCTTCTTCTTCTTCTTCTTCTTCTTCTTCTTCTTCTTCTTCTTCTCCTTCTTCTCTCTCTCTCTCTCTCTCTCTCTCTCTCTCTCCCTTTCTCTCTCTGTATATATATATATATATATATATATATATATATATATATATACTGAAGGCAAGGATTATAACAGCATTCACCAACTTAAACAAGGAAACCGTCCAGAAGAATTGCAGGAGATTCTGAAGCCGTCTGGAGGTCGTTGTTGAAACCAATAGCAATTTTATTGGATAAATTTACTTTTTAGTATTTGAAGTTATTCTTATGTAATTTTAGTAAATATACCTGTTTAAATGATGTGTCAGTTTTATTTTTATTTTTTCATAATTTAAACGACAGTTTATTCACTGCACACAGCATATATATTCACACACACACACACACACATACACATCTATCTGTCTCTATATGACGGTCTTATTTCAGTTTCCGTTCATCAAATCTACTCAGGAGGCTTTAGTCGGTCCGAGATATAATAGAAGGCACCTCCAAAGGTGCCACGCTCTGGGACCAAACTGGGAAGCATGTGATTAGGAAACATACTTCTTGCCACATACGCCCGCGCCTATATCGCTGAACAAAGTCTGTTCTTGAAGCATAGTATAGAGATCTCATCATCGACACAGTCTTCACCTCATGTAGGGAAGGATGTATTACTGTCATCTATAATAATTTTATGTTATATTTGTTCGTGAAATAAACTCAAGAATATTAGCGCTATGCGTTTTATTTGAAGTTGGTTTAGAAATTTTCTAACAGGAACAGGAACAGCAAACATGCGTTTTCCTGACAGAATGGACTCAAGGTGGAGAGCTGGCAGAATTGTTAGCACGCCGGGCGAAATGCTTGGCGGTATTTCGTCTGCCGTTACGTTCTGAGTTCAAATTCCGCCGAGGTCGACTTTGCCTTTTATCCTTTTGGGGTCGATAAATTAAGTACCAGTTACGCACTGGGGTCGATGTAATCGGCTTAATCCCTTTGTCTGTCCTTGTTTGTCCCCTCTATTTTTAGCCCCTTGTGGGCAATAAAGAAATAAGAATGTACCTAATGGTGCCTTCTATCACCCAGCAGATCCTTGGTCCAACGAAGGTTTATCTAGTAATAGAAAATGAAAAATTGAAATACCAATTCAACGGATGGACGATGTGGCTGATCTAGAAGTAGCGTTATGACCCAAGTTGTTAAAAGTTTCAGGTATACTGATGCAGATTATTGTTAGACAACATTCAAGTTAGCGTTTGTTCAGCAATAACCGGTTTAATGCTTACTTCAATAGTAAAGATTCTTATATTTACTCTTTTACTTGTTTCAGTCATTTGACTGCAGCCATGCTGGAGCATCGCCTTTAGTCGAGCAAATCGACGCCAGGACTTATTCTTTGTAAGCCTAGTACTTATTCTATCGGTCTCTTTTGCCGAACCGCTACGTTACGGGGACGTAAACACACCAGCATCGGTTGTCAAGCGAAGTTGGGGGACAAACACAGACACACAAACATATACACACACACGCACACACACATATATACGTGTGTGTGTGTGTCTACCAAATCCACTCACAAGGCTTTGGTCGTCCCGAGGCTATAGTAGAAGACACTTGCCCAAGGTGCCACGCAGTGGGACTGAACCGAGAACCATGTGGTTGGTAAGCAAGCTACTTACCACACAGCCGTTCCTGCTGGGTGATAGAAGGCACCATTAGGTCCATTTTTATTTCTTTATTGCCCACAAGGGGTTAAACATAGAGGGGACAAACAAGAACACATTCAAAACATACCAGTTTTTCGATCTTGTTTTGGGAATCTGGATTTAGACCCTCCAATTCTGCGAGTAGAGATTTGCAGGAAAAGAAGTCATATTCAACCTAGGTGTTTGACTTCCAGAGAGGATTTTCTTTGGATTTTCTTCAGTAGCTCCACAAGCAACTAGTCTGTTGTGTACGGACTCTTACTCTTTCACCACCAATTGAAAATGACTTGTTGTACGTGCTATGTTCTACAAGTACTTCGAGTAGACTCGATGGAATTAATTATAATGTACGCGATTCTTCCTCTTGTGTCCAACTGCGTGAAAAATAATCTTTTTGGTTGTCTCTAAGTAAGTAAGAAGATTCTGTCTTGGATTCCTTTCTTCTCTTGACTTAGAAAAGTGTTCAATTATAATTTCTTTCAAATGAGTTCAGTTCGAAAACTTCTGGAATTTATGTTACTCTAATTTGCTGTGCAAAAGTTTAGCATGCCCCAGTAACTTCTTTGATAAACTGTAATAACTCATTTTCTACAATTACTTCAACATGAATACTTATTGCTCATTGCTCCCTGCTTTAGATACATTCATCATGTCGGAGATTGAATATACAGTTGCAATCTGAATTACAACCAGGTCTACTTTAGTATGACGTGCAACAATACGATCGTCTCCTAATGCAATTGATTTGTCATGGATATTTTTGATATTTTTGATAAATGCGTTTCTGGAAAGAATGATCTTTCCCATTTACTTCCATAAAAGAGACGTAAGTCTCACTTAAGAATTTATACAAGACCATTTTGGTATTTTTCTTAGAGGTGGTAACCTTTAATAAGTAACATTTTTTCGCTCGCTCAAGTGCTTTGATAAGATGACATGTTTAGTGCCAGGTTGCACGATTTACGTTAGTATAAGGTAGTGTATTAAATTCTTTGAACTGATCATAGACTTTTCTGGCAAATCTGTATGCTTTTTCTCTTCTCAGAACAACCAGATTGTAAAGCGGACCCCTCCCACACAAACACACAAACGCGTGCGTACGCACATACGCACATACGTACACAGATAGATACAAACACACAAAAACTGACATAAACACACAAAAACTGACATAAACACACATAGACACATGCACACACATGCATACACACAGCCTGAGAAGAATAGACTAGAAAAGCAACTGGTCAGCATACAATTTGCGCAATCAGTCATGGCAAGTTGATGCAAATATTCTATAGAATATATAAGGTTTTGAGCGTTATACCGGGGCCTTCAGCCTTCCTTCCTGTCTTTCTCTCTCCATCACGCGCACACACACACACACACACACACACACACACACACACACACACACACACACACACACACACACACACACACAGAGTACGCTCAGAGAGTCATAGTTTCTCGTAACACTAGTTAAAGGGTATCGATTGAAAGATGTTTCCAGTTTTCCACAAGGCCCCACATGTATTTTTGGAGGTTTTGGCTTCAAATCCTAATCGCCTGTATACATATTTGAGATATAGGATCTTATTGTAAGTGTTTTCCAATGACAGAGACAAGAATTAATTCTGAGAAGTAGTAATATTGGTGTCTTTTTGACTATTTAGTGAACCACTTACTAAATTTTTATCCCTTCTGTTTGTTCAGAATTATTTATATACTACGGGTTTATTGTTGTGAATAAATATCTTTATTCTTCTATTCTTTTACGTGTTTCAGTCATTTGACTACAACCATGCTGGAACGCCACCTTAAAGGGTTTTACTCGAAGAAATTGACCCCAGGACTTAATCTTTGTAAGCCTAGTACTTATTTTATCGGTCTCTTTTTTGCCGAACTGTTAAGTTACAGGGATGTAAACTCATCAGCATCGGTTGTCAAGCGATGGTGATGCGACACACGCGCGCGCACACGCACACACACACACACACACACACACACACATACACACACACACACACGACGGGCTTCTTTCAGCTTCCGTCAACCAAATCCACTCACAGAGGCTTGGTCAGCCAAAGGCTGTAGTAGAAGACACTTGCCTAAGGTAACACGCAATTGGACTGAACCCGGAACTATGCAAGTTTCTTACCTCACAGCCACGCCCGATGCTAGATGCGGCTGTACCTCGGCTATTAACCGTTTTTAGCCCTTCCTCATTTTACTGTAATTTCGCAACTTGTCTCTTATTGGCTTCCGTTTTTGACGCTGATTCTTTCTGCCTTTCTCTTCATTTCTTAGTTCCACCAGCAATCTTCCACTTTGTATCTTTGCATCACAGACTTGTTAATCACTCATATCGTGACAATCACTCGCTCACATCTCTCTGTTACTGCATCATGCCACATCACCCTTTAAACTTCAATTTCTTCCTCACATACTTGATTCGATCTCAAGTGACGACACTGTCTTCGTCTTACTTCCTTTTTAGATGTAGGCCAAAGCTAAACACGATAAATTTGTGTGTGTGTGTGTGTGTGTGTGTGTGTGTGTGTGTGTGTGTGTAAATGAACGCATTGATCTCTCCTACTGATTGGCCTGTGGGTTCTCTCTTTTACATCAAACGACTAATACAGATAACACTCACGTATGCACGCTAGCGCGCACTCGTGCTTCGCATGCACATGGACGCACACACATGGACACACACACGCACATGCACTTATATGTATATGCACTTGCATACACTACGCACACACACATTGACATAAACGCTTAACACATGCATGTTTGTATACACACACACACACACACACATATATATGTAGGTGTGTGGAGGATGCGATGGGTAAATTGTCGCCATTTTATATTTTTAATTTTGCGCATGCGCATTGTTTGCTTTTGATTTTATCGACTACAAAGTATTATTGGGTCAGTTGGGTACCGTATGAGAAAAACAGCACCATGATGCAATTCACTCTGCCAGAAATTTGGAAACGACATGCTGTACTGCTTGGCATTTGCGCCGGAAAGTCCAATGCGAACATTTCAGGGTGTTTGTGTGTCAATCTGAGGGCAGTGCAATCTGAGAGTGATAAAAAACAACATTCAGTCAACAACATGGTGTTTGGAGTGATCACTAGTGATCGTGACGTTATGCTTTCATTCATCTTCCCACACGGCCTCACACTTAACACAGAGGCCTACATCAAGTGCCTGGAGGATGTAGTGCTGCCCGGGGTCAAGAGGGTGGCTGCTGGAAGACCCTATGACTGGCAACAGGATTCTGGACCATGCAACACAAACCAGTCATGGCTATGAAACAATCTCTGCGACATGACCTCTAACAGCTGGCCACCTAACTCCCCAGACTGCAGCCCGCTTGATTATTATGTGTGGGTCGCAGTTGAACGAAAGACCAAAGACCTTGTAACACCAAAGTTGAACAGGAGATTCCGAAATTGTTTAGAGGCCGTGGTTGCAACCAATGGCGATTTTATTGAATAAATATACACTTTAGCATTTCATGATATTAAAATGTAATTTTGGTAAATATATTTGTTAAAATGAGATGTCAGTGTTATTTTCATTTATGCGTAATTTAGTCGATAGTATGTGTGTGTGTGTGTTTGTGTATATGTATGTATGTATACTCTTTTACTTGTTTCAGTCATTTGACTGCGGCCATGCTGGAGCACCACCTTTAGTCAAGAAAATCGACTCCAGGACTTATTCTTTGTAAGCCTAGTACTTATTCTATCGGTCTCTTTTTGCCGAACCGCTAAGTTACGGGGACGTAAACACACCAGCATCGGTTGTCAAGCGATGGTGGGGGGACAAACACAGACACACAAACACACATACATACATATATATATATATATATATATATATATATATATATATATATATATATATATATATATATATATACAAGAAATAAGGGCAGGGAATCGTCAATTAATAATAGAATTAATAATTAACAATTTTGCCAAGTAGTTCAGTATGAAAAAACCTTTATCGGTAAAACCATTTATCATCATAAATATACAGGGATTAGCATTGAGTTGCTTCTCCAACATACTGAAAATTTAGAAATAGCAGTCAAAGAACTACTGATTCTAAACTACAAATTTTTCTCTAAACTAAAGACTTGTTTTGTTTATGCTTTTCCCTCCGGTTTTTTGTTCTATGTGTGCCATAAATATCGCCATCCGTTTAGAGAAAAATTTGTAGTTTAGAATCAGTAGTTCTTTGACTGCTATTTCTAAATTTTCAGTATGTTGGAGAAGCAACTCAATGCTAATCCCTGTATATTTATGATATATATATATATATATATATATATATATATATATATATATATATATATATATATATATATATATATATATATAGTTATTAATATTTCTAAGTCTCTCTAAAGGAGACTACGGCAGCGGTACTGGAAATTAATAGTTATCGCCAAGCCAACATGGCAGTCCCAAAATTAGGACGAAAGCTGCCGTGAATTAGTTCCAAGAAACCATCGCCTCTAGCTAGTTATGTGACACACGAAACCTGTGTCCTTTATAACCTTCGAACAGGAGAGGTCAGCAGTGTCCCCCTGCTGGTTTGGCATCTGCGATAACTATTAATTTCCAGTACCGCTGCCGTAGTCTCCTTTAGAGAGACTTAGAAATATTAATAACTCTATTTCTGAAAACCAGTGGATAGATTCCACTGAAATTAGATAAATAACCTTCGAACAGATAGTCAGCAGCGCCGCCTGGCTGGGGCTTGGCTGCTCTGCATTGACAAGGGGCAACACCCTGAAACTAGTCTGCAGATGCCAAACCAGCAGGGGGACACTGCTGACCTCCCCTGTTCGAAGGTTATAAAGGACACAGGTTTCGTGTGTCACATAGCTAGCTAGAGGCGATGGCTTCTTGGAGCTAATTCACGGCAGCTTTCGTCCTAATTTTGGGACTGCCATGTTGGCTTGGCGATAACTATTATATATATATATATATATATATATATATATATATATATATATATATATATATATATATATATATATATATGCGAGTAAAAATAAATACAAAAAAAGAGGGGTTTTTTGTATGATTGTGTATAGAGGAATATATTATTTTGTTTAATAGAGTTCCAACACTGTCTGTTTTTTATGTTTTATTTATATTCCTGCAGAACTAATGTGGGGTATAGAATATGGAATATACAATATATAATATAATATACAATATACAATATAAAATAAAATAAAAATGGATGGCACCATGAAAGAAAGTATTGAATGTAGATGAAATATTGAGTGTTCAATATAAAGGATCAAATATATAAATATATAAATATAAATATATATATATACGTATTATATATATATGTATATATATATATATACATATATACGACGGGCCTCTTTCAGCTTCCGTCTACCAAATCCACTCACAAGGCTTTGGTCGTCCCGAGGCTATAGTAGAAGACACTTGCCCAAGGTGCCACGCAGTGGGACTGAACCGAGAACCATGTGGTTGGTAAGCAAGCTACTTACCACACAGCCGTTCCTGCTGGGTGATAGAAGGCACCATTAGGTCCATTTTTATTTCTTTATTGCCCACAAGGGGTTAAACATAGAGGGGACAAACAAGAACACATTCAAAACATACCAGTTTTTCGATCTTGTTTTGGGAATCTGGATTTAGACCCTCCAATTCTGCGAGTAGAGATTTGCAGGAAAAGAAGTCATATTCAACCTAGGTGTTTGACTTCCAGAGAGGATTTTCTTTGGATTTTCTTCAGTAGCTCCACAAGCAACTAGTCTGTTGTGTACGGACTCTTACTCTTTCACCACCAATTGAAAATGACTTGTTGTACGTGCTATGTTCTACAAGTACTTCGAGTAGACTCGATGGAATTAATTATAATGTACGCGATTCTTCCTCTTGTGTCCAACTGCGTGAAAAATAA